>NW_022884925.1:0-19827 GCF_011952205.1 Bombus bifarius | reverse complement strand
TTATCTCTTATCCGTACCTTTAGTTTGCTTAGATCTATAATTAGTTGAAAGTTTTGAACTGAAGGTTCGATATGGTTAGTCATAAAGTTTTGTCTCGTTATTTGGTCAAGTGTTTTTAAGAATTATTCGGGTTCTATAACTTGTGGGTTTATGATTCCTTGTTTCCCTAACATAACAGTGTTAAAAATTTCGTCGATGTTTATATGGAGTTCTGATATGGTAGATTCGGTTTGAATTAATAGGGAGACTAATATTTCGTTTTTTTCATTGTGGTTTTCAATCTTGTGTATATCGTTGGCTAAGTTTTCAAGTTGATTTGTTTTGGTATTGTCTAGCACGCGTTTGATGAGTGCGGTTTGGTTACTAAGTGTTTATTCGACCAATCGCGGGGAGACGTAATCGCAAGGAGAGACGTCAACGGGGGTCGTAAATCCCCGTTACGATTATAACAATCGACACCACGAATTGATCGATCCCCTGATTTCCGTTGAGATAATAGGGGTGATTGAGGTTGTATAACCCTGTGACTCACAGAATTATAAATTATATGTTTCCAGCACTTAGATTACACTGACGTAGAGAAGTAAGTAATTAACAACTTGTCGCACGAAGCTAAGATAGATATGCGCGTTAGAGCAGGGCTCTTATAATTAGATTTAGTGTATTAGTGGACGTAGCACTATGAGATTTAGGAGAGGAAATGTATGCTCGACAATACCGAGACCGACTCTCGCGTTATGCTTAGACTGCCCCGCTGGGCATTAGCGTATACTTAGTAGTTGACTTTTCCAACGATGTAGAAGAAGTGAAGTTGAGTGACGATGCTATGTCCGAGGAAAGCTAAGGATGGGTGTGTCTAGCGCACGGGACCATCGGATTTGTTGGTGCCGATGTTATTTAGGAGAGTGAGGGAATAGGCTTCGTTTTTAATTGGTTAAACGAAGGGTCTTAACTGCCCTCGAGAGAAAGTGGTTAGTGGGAGGAAAGTTGCAGCGTGCGTGAGAAAAACCAACTTTCCCTTGTCCCGCCGCGGTAGACAATAGTCTTTAGAAATGCTTCGGACACAGATGTTTGTTTGTTTTGAAGGACCTTAGCAGGCAAGTGACTCGGGTTTATGACGGGTGCTTAAGGATATTGAGGGTACGCCGTACGGAAAAGCGGACATCTGGTGTCCGTCTGGCCCGCGGTGTGTGACCTGGGCCAGGCAGAGAGGCCCAGCGTAACACTAAGAATTGTTTTTATTTTATTGTTGGAATCAAATAATGTACCGATGTTCTTGTTAATGAGTTCTAAATCGTTTTCGTCGAGAGTTCCGAATAAAGTTTTGGATACTGAGCCTATGACATTGAGCAATCCGCGTTTGCTTTTATAACGCAATAATAATTTGAGTTGCCGAGTCAGGTTTTGAAGATTTCTGTACTTAAATTTTAGGCTGCTTATTTCTGGTATGTAAGCGCAAGGTGGTTTACATTGACGGTCTATTAAATCTATTACGCGTTGTAATCTATTAACTTGGTCAATTGGATCGTTAAGGCCTACTATAAGGGTGATATCTATTTGTTCGTTGTACAGATAGCAATTGTCAATGTGTTCCAGGAATATGTTGGCGTAATTCAATGGTTTTACTTCTAGATCGCTTCTAATGTACTCGAGTGTTATGATGATCCATATTATGGTCTTCTTCCTGAAAGGTAGGGTTTTAGCCTGTTACCGTGGATTCTTTGCGTGTGACCGTTGGAATATTCGATAAAATAGGTGGGTGGATTGGATGAGAGGATTTCTGCAGGTCCTAGCCATTCGTGGTCTAGCTTGTTAGTTTTGTGATCGTTATGTACCCATACTTTATCTTCTACTCGGAATATCGTCTGTGTTTTAATAATTTTTCGCATTTGATCCCTCTGGTATCGCTTTTTGTTAGATTCGGTAACTCGTCTTGCTTTAGCTATATAGGCGTTGTGTCGATTTTTCCAGAGGTTAAACAATTGTTCTCTGGTTAGGCTAGGAGTGGTTGATATTGAGGATGGCATGTTAGCTTGTCGTCCAAATGTTAGTTAGAATGGGGTATGTCCGGTCGTCTCGTGTACTGAAGTATTATATCCCATGCATATTAATTTTAAGTTTTCATCCCAGTCGTTCTGTCGGTCGGTCGTACAAGTTCGAATAAGGTCCTTTACTACGGCATGCGTTCGTTCAAGGGATCCGTTAGATTGTGGATGGAAAGAAGTGGTTTTTATGTGTCGGATTTTGAAAGCCCTTTCAAATGTGTCCATCAATTTACATACGAAATTTCGTCCCATGTCCGTCAGAATACTTTTTGGTGCGGAAAATATGTACACATAGTGATCCAAAAGTTCGTTAATGATTGAGTTGGCTGTTTGGTCTTTTAAGGGTATGAGGATGAGATATTTGGTTAATTGATCTTGGATAGACAGGATAAACTGATTGCCCCGTTTGGTTTTGGTGAGAGGTCCGAATATGTCCATTGCGATTTTGTCATTAGGATTAAGCGGTGTGTCAGTTATCATAGGTTGTTCCTTGGCCCTGATACGATTTAGCTTTTCTCGTTGGCAGGTTTCGCAGTTTTGTATGAATTCTGTAACGTCTTGTTCTAGGTTTGTCCAGTGATGGTGCTCTTGTATTCGTTTCACGGTGCGGTGTATACCTAAGTGTCCTACTAATTCGTTATGATTTTCGCGTAGTATCGTTTGTTTTTGTTCGTTATTAATTAATTCGTAATTAATTTGAGGGAATCTAGTTGTTAGAAACCTTAGCATGAGTTGAATATTTACCTTTTCTAACGTGCTGAAGCTATTGTCGTTTATTCCTATTTGTAAGCGTCCGGTTCGGTGTTTAATAAAGTGTTTGGTTAATTGACGCAACCAATGCTGTTCGTTAAAGTCTCCCAGTTCGGTCTTTGTAATTTGTTTAAAGTGTGGTCTGTTAGGTTTTTGGGTTATCGGAGCGGGGGTGATATTGATTTTCCAGTCTATATACTCGTCATAATAGTCCGGGTTTTCTACATTGGGTTGGATTTCTTCATTAGTGATAGGATACAATCGGGATAGAGCATCTGCAGCTGTATTTTCTTTTCCTTTTTTGTATTCGATTTCATAATCGTACTCCTCGAGTCTCAAACGCCATCGCATGAGTCTCGATGAGGGGTCTTTAACATTCTTTAACCATTTCAAGGCTTGATGATCGCTTTGAATTTTAAATTTTCTACCAAGTAGGTATTGTCTTAGTCTTTTGATTGACCATACTATTGCTAATAACTCTTTCTCGGTTGTGGAATAATTCTTTTCAGGAGGGTTCAAAGTTCGGGATATATAACAGCATGGATGTCCGTCTTGGGAGAGTATTGCTCTTAACCCTTCGTTACTTGCGTCTGTTGTTAATGTGAATGTTTTGTCAAAGTCTGGATATTGTAGTACAGGGGCTTCGCAGAGTTTTTGTTTTAGTGTGTCAAATGCAAGTTGTTGTCTATCGGTCCAGTAGAATGGAGTGTCCTTTTTTGTGAGATCTGTCAATGGTTTTGCGATTTTAGAAAAATTACGTATAAATTTTCTATAGTATCCAACGAGTCCTAAGAATGACTTTATGTGGGTCGCGGTCTTTGGTGTTTTAAAGTCTTTCACGGCTTGAATCTTTTTGGGATTAGGCTTTACTCCTTCCTTTGTTACTACGTGTCCTAAGTATTCTAATTCCGGTTTCAAAAATTCGCATTTGTCCGGTTGTATTTTTAATCCTAAATTTTGTAGTCTGTCTAGTATAATGGCTAGATTTCGGTTATGTTCTTGGATGGTGCTCCCGAATATTATAATGTCATCCAGGTATACGAAACAGTTATTTCCTATTAACCCCCGTAGCGCGGTGTCCATCATACGTTGAAACGTCGCCGGTGCGTTTTTAAGGCCGAAGGGCATGCGATTATAGTGGAAGTGACCTTGTGGGGTTGAGAATGCAGTATATCTTTTGGAATTTTGCTCCATAGGTATCTGGTGAAATCCTGACGAGAGGTCTAGGGCCGAGAAAAATTTAGCTTTGCCTAAGTGCTCGAGTATTTCGTCCGAATTTGGTAAAGGATACGCGTCTTGGTCTGTTTGCTCGTTTAATTTTCTAAAATCTATAACGATTCTCCATTTTTGTTTGCCTGATGCATCTAATTTTTTTGGAACTACCCAAATTGGTGCGTTATATGGACTGTCCGATGGTTCTATGATTTGTTTGTCTAACATGTCGTTGATTTGAGTCTCGATTTCCTTTTTATGACATTCGGGCGGTCTATAAGATTTGATGTTTATAGGTTTGTCTGTCTTGAGTGTGATTGTATGTTCTGTCAAGTTGGTACATGGTAATGAGTCTGTTTCCATATTAAAAACGTCTAAGTAATTGATGAGGATTTTCTCAAGGGGTTCTCGAAGTTCTGGATCAATATGTTTGGTACGTATTATTTGTGCGAATTTATTAATTTGGCTTAGTTTATCGGGTTTCTTTATTTCGTTTGTAATGTGACAGATTTGCTTACCAGTGTTGATGAAACATACTGTTGTGGGCTTTCCTTCGATGTATTGGGCTGAGATTAGAGTTTCGCCTGGTCTTATCTTGCTATCGGTTTCCTGGAATGGTAATATAATTTCGTCCAAGGTTAGTTTATTGTTAGTGACGCTGTATTGATACTTTGTAAGGAATGGGAGTCCGATTATTCCATCTTCGATTAGGGGAAAGTTGTTAGGGACTACGTAGAATTGATGATTTTTCTTGAGCATGGTTAAGTTGCAAATTTTGTTAGTGGTATGTTTGTCACTTCCCATTAGGAAGGTTTTTGGGTTAGAAGTTTGGACGTTTAGTGAGGCTTTTTCTTTTATAAGGTTGATTCCTGCTCCGGTATCGATGAGGAATCTGGCTCTTCCTCCGTCTCTTCGTTGCAGTACGATTGATAGTAATCTTCCGGTGGTGGTGCAGTTAACTCGAGGTAAGCTTCCTCTGGGTTCTCCGTTGTTTGGTTTACTCGAGGTGGAATCTTTCCTTGGCTGGCAAATGGAAAATTTCGAGAGTAGCATTTTTCGGCTGTGTGTCCAATTCGTAAACACTTTGGACACTTCGGTTTCATGCGGTCGTCTAATGGTCGGCTAGGTAGCTGAGCAGAAGTTTGTGGCTGTGAATCGGTAGTAGTTCGCTTGGATACTAATGTAATGTTGTGAGATTGATTCTTTGGGCGGTTGGCAACACGATTTGCTTCTCGTAACCATTGTTCTCTATCAGCTGCTAGTCGTTGGGCAAGGTTCAGGTTCTTTGGATCGCTAGATACCACCATCTGTCCTATCTCGTATCGTAAGTTGAGCAAATATGTTTTAAGTGCTTCGCGTTCTTCAATATCTATAGCTACGCGTCGTTCTGTTGGTGTGCGGTTTTCGTTTTGGACTGCATAATTTAATTCGTTTAGCTGTTGTCGGAATCTGGAGTCAAAAGATTGTACACTTTCTGTTGCCCCTTGTTTTAAATTCTTTAATTTGTCCCTACAGTTGCTAATAGTTGTTGGTGTTAATACGTGTTGTCTTAAGCATGAATATAAGTCTTCGAACGAGTTGATTTTTAGATATCGTATGTTTCGTTTCGCGTTGTCGGTAATCTTTTCGATCAGTATGAGATCTAATAATAGCTCTCTGTCACTTGCCTTGCACCTAGCTCTTGCTTTGCGGACCGATAAGATGAAATCTTCAACGCCTACGTCATCTTGACCACGTAGTGTCTCGACAGTTCGTATGGCCTTATCTGCCTCGAGCCCTCGATCTTCGTTGCAGTTGTTTATTGGTTTAATCGCGGCGCGGCTAGATGCGGCTCGTGGTCTTTGTGACGTGTTCGGTCCGTCAGTTTCGTCATCCGTTACGTTATCAGCAGCGGTTTCTAAATGGGCGTTTATTTGCGACTGGTCAGTCTCGGTGTCGTATTTTATTTCCATGGTTTTTGCAAGATCGCGTATTTCTTTAGAGCGATTTCTATCGCTAGTTTCCGCAAATTCTTTTATGTTTTTAATGTTTTGATCGGTGCTGTTTCTAAAGCTTCTAAACTCGTGAGTTAGGCTTTCAAATTGTTCAATCAGGGTAGCGATTAGTTCGTTTTGTTTAGCGGTACTCTTGTCAGTTGGGTTCATGCTGAGAAATATGACACTTTCGGCGGAAGAAGAGTCACTATCTTCAGAACGTATTTCAGGCTTACGGTTTCGATAATGTACGAAAGCCAGCTTACCGAGATTCTTTGCAGATCCTTCTTTTGATCAAGGAGGTGACCGTGGTCCTTCGCTGTAGAATCCGTAGAGTTCCCGTTGAAGTTTCCTCTTGATGCGATGAATGGATCCTGGCAGGATCGCCAATTTTGTCACGTCGATTCGGGGTAATTTCACGTTCCGCACGCAAGGTGAGAAATTCGTACTTAAATTTTGATTGTTATTAGAAAATTTATTGAACACTGACAGAGTAACAATACAGAATGGTCAAACAGCACAGAAAAGAATGTTCTTACAACGACTCGAGAGGTACTTTTTTATATCAAGGACCCGGCTCCTGTGGAGGGGCTATCGCTGGATGCCGGTCACATAGGGTTTCTATTACTGCTTAGCCATCATTTTGCTGACCAAGGTATGTGAGGCATAACCATCCCTTCGTTGCGTTCTCACGACCACCGTGACAACAGCAATCTTTAAACGCTTATAAAACCATAAGCAATCGTGAAGTTTAGAATTCGCTAATTGGGCGTCTCTCAATCCAGTTTTTGATCTTGGGTAGAAGGAGGACCTTTTTCTCCAGCAGCTTCAGATTCTCGTAATTCTCGATCAGATCAGACTTGTACATAAAGTTCAAATAATCGAGCAGAGCAACGAATGTTAAATCAGCCCAAGAGAGAGTACCATCGTAGAAGTAGCCGTCATTTTCCTTCACTTGCTGGTCCAAACGTTCTAAAATGAACGGCAGCGTCTCTTCAGCAGCCTTGCGTTTTGCAGCTTTGACCTTCTCGTCCTCCTCATACTGGAAGGCGGCAATGTCTGAAAATTTGTTTTCAGTTAAATACTGAAGATAGAATTACAATCCTTTTTAATCCTTTGTCTTGTATTGTTGACATACGTGTATCGTTCGATTAAATCAAATATTAAATCGGATTTCAACTAATAAATACCTGAACAGATATGTACTATCTGTTATCAAGATTCTCATAAGATTTATGCAAAACAGCACTGGATACTCACTATGACGAATATCATGAATAGTATCAACAGTGGCATCAATATGAAGATTTGCCCAGTCAGTCTTTCCAGTTAAGTCATATTGTTTGGCTAAGTAACGGCAAATAGCTGTAGACTGAGCAACCTTCCTTCTATCAGCTACGAGCATAGGAAGCAGGCCATAAGCAGTCACTAAAAACATACAACTAATAGAATCAAAGATTCTATCGAACAAACAGATTATGATGCTTCTTAAATATCTAGCTTCCTGTTATCTGTTTTGGAAAGATATAATTTAATTTATTGATAATTTAACAGCAAACAAAGGGCATTGTCTCCTTAACAATACCTATTGTTCTCCCACATATCTTATAGAGCAATGGAGAGTAAACAATAATCTCTGTTATACTCTGCATAATTGTGTTCTACTTTATTTAGCTACTTTAGTTAAATTAGGAAAGATGAGATTTAAGAAACAGAACTTCTTTAAATTTTAAGCTTACAGGGCTTTATTTCTGGCCAGACGTCCTTTTTGATACGTTCATCTTCAAATGGAATACTAGCACAGCTGAAGAAGAACGGATTGGTTCTGCCAATGCCGTAACTGGGAAGTAAGTCAATTTATAGAGCGGCATCTTCCTGGAAGTATAATATATACAAAGTAAAAACGAAGAATCATTGATGACAAGAATTATATTATTACAAATTATGAAGTATAAGACAATTTAAGTAAAAAGCATCAACTACTAACTACTCGCATAGCTATTTGTATCTTTATATTTTAATATAGCTTAGATATAAAAAGAATATTATTTTTGGATGTAATAATGTATAAACTTGCGCCAAATATTATAACAAAATATTGCACTTTCTATTTAAGTAGGATAGACATATTACCGGCAGCATATCTTTTTTCTATAGCAATGAAATTGTTTGTAAAAAAGTTTATAAGAAAACTATCAATTAATGCAAACAACGCACTTCAAAATATTAATTACATTCGCGCGATTCGTTATCTCTAGTATTAATTTAACCATATGGTTCTATACACCCAAGACCCTCTAACAGTAATTTAGTACCATTACTAGTCGTATGTACAATGTATGTTTGTATGCAACTTTCGTAACTACAAAACATTCAGCAGTGATTATATATTTTTCCAAACATAAGAAACATTTTCTAATTGCATACTTAAATTTATCGATCAATTATGAACATATGATAACATTTATTTCTTTCAACTACTAATTTTCAAATCCTCTGCTGTTCCGTTAATTGAACGACGCGCCGACTTTTCGTACAAGTATCTTGTATCTTATCTGTATTATTTAGTTATCAATAAAGAAGAAACATTTTCTAATTGTATATTTAAATTTATCGATCAATTATGAACATGTAATAACATTTATTTCTTTCAACTACTAATTTTTAAATCATCTGCTGTTCGGTTAATTGAAGGATGTCGGCTTTCTGTAGAAGTATTTCATATTTATTATTTAATTATGAATAAGGAAAAAACATACAAAATATAGTTTTTAAACGGTTTATTATTTATAAAGAGAAACTTTGACTCAGGATATATATACTATATATATACTATTTACTTACAATTTTTTTTTTAAGACTTCAAAGTCGAAACAAGCACAGGAAATTTCCAAGCCGGTTAACAGAAACTTGAATGAGACAAAAATAACCTTTAGATCTCTATATGTTCTTCTTCCCCCCTGTTGCTTCCACGTAACTCTTATCCTATTGGTGGAGCTGTGCTGATATGTGAAATTATGACTACATAAAAACATCCGGAAAGACTCATTGAATGATTTTATAGTTTAAGGTTAATAAATTTCCATAAATTAAAGTTGAAAATTTATGAGAACATGTTTTCTGTAACAAAACTTAGTAAAAACAAACTAGTAAGGTTTATAGATTCTTTAATGATTATGTATGTATTCATAAACTAATTCGATAAACATCGTTCGATAAAACGACGAACAACACACAACATTGAAGCGCGAAATTTCAAATTCAATGAAAGATAAATAACAAATATTGCGAACAAATGATATTAAATTTACAATAATCTCATGTAAGAAAAAATAAAAGGGATAAAAGTAGTACAGAAGATAGAAAAATCTATAAAACTGGTGGCTGGGAAATAGAAAATATATAAATTTATGTTATTAGAGTTTAGTACTTCTGTCGATCAATGTGTTACGACCGTTCGCGGAGAGACGCAGTCGCAGTAGCGAGAGGCGTAAATTCTCGCTACGATTCGGTGAATCGACGCCGCGAAGTAGTCGTTCCCCTGTTTCGGTTAAGATAAGAGGTGGTTAAATGAATATGACACAGTATAGTAAGTTATATTTCACCGTTTATTCCAACAACTTATAACGAAGGCAGTTACGCTGGTGCGTATGTACGAGATTTTTTTTTTTTATTTATTTGTTGAAATTACAATCAATTCTCGCGTTGAGAATATGTACGAGATGAATGAGTGACTGATCTGTGGGTGTGTCCTACCCGGTGGAAGGATATTGACCGTTCGAAGGATGTGAAATCAGAACTGTCTTGGGAGACGATGCTGTCTCGGAGGAAAGCTAAGGATGGGTGTGTCTAGCGCACGGGACCATCGGATTTGTTGGTGACGATTTTAGTTAGGAGAGTGAAGGAAGTGGCTTCGTTGTTAATTGGTTAACGAAGGGTCTTAACCGCCCTCGAGAGAAAGTGGTTAGTGGGAGGAAAGTTGCAGCATACGTGAGAAAAACTAACTTTCCCTTGTCCAGTCGGGGTAGACAATAGTCTTTAGAAATTCTTCGGAAACAGACGTTTGTTTGGTTTGAAGGACCTTTTCTAGGAAATCTATGAGATTTATGGAAGGTACTTGAAACTATGGAGGATACGCTGCGAGTATCCGGTGACATCTGGTTGCCATATTGCTCGCGGTGCGACGTAACAAAATGGAATAGAAAGATTATACCACAGACGAAATTATACTTTATACTTTATTATACTTTATACTTTATTATTACATTACATCAATTGACATCTTTGGAATTACAACGATTCGATACACATTTTAACTAAATATTTTGCAATGAAACACGTATTATTAAACAACATAATCATACTAAATTAATTTAATGTGACTATTTATTATTATTATATAATAACACAGTGATGAAAGAAATAAACTGGTCAAGTAATCTAAGGAACGATAATACGTATCTATGTCAGTGACGGTGAGAAAAATTCAGATATCTGTACTTAAGTGATTACACTTATAAGTATCATTATATATTATATAAATATGATATTTCGAATGGTATCATTTATCACTCATTAAACAAGAGTGTCATATCCAGAGAAATGATTTTACATATCTTAATCTTTGCTTTGATTACGATAGTAATAATTTCTATCAAACTTGATGAGGAAGATACATGAATAATTATCTTAAAGGTGAAAATCTTGGCAAATTCATTTGTACATAAACTAACAGGAATGAATTTTAAAGATACACTCTGCTCTCAACAATTAAAGCTGTCTTGTCGCAACAAAGTTTCAATAATTTTTTATGGACAACATGGCCCAGTTTGCACAAAGACTAAAAATTTTAACATTAAATTTGGATAAAAAATCTTACGGTAGAAGGAATGATATATCCTTCATTTTCGCCAATAATCTGGTCGAATTTAGTCAAGTAAAATGGTATTGTTTCGTTCAAAAGTTGATTCTTCCTCGCTTCCTTCTTTTCAGGATTCTCCTCCATGCGATAGTAGCAGATAGCTGAAACCAACCGTTACGTTCATTTGTGTTTTTCCCCCCAAACGAAGAGAAAATAAGTTGTGAAAGAAGGAGTAGCCTCTCATAGTTCCTACAATTTCTTCATTCTCTTTGCTTTCTTCAATATTGCCTCAACAAGTTCCTGTGGTTCACGATACTTGAAATATATACAATGTTACCAGCGTGGAAATTGTCTTGGAAACTTGGAAAATCTTTCAAGAGGAACAACATTGATAACTGAGATTCGAGAAAGGAAAGGTAAGTAAATCCTTGCTTCTACTTAGAGCTTTTTTATTTACTTCTGACGAGTAAAGTACTGTTATTAAAATTTGATTAAAAGTACCAAGAATGTCGAGATATAAACAACCATTTGTGGAAAGGTCAGGAGAAGCAGAATTATCGAATAAACGTTATATAACTCTTAGTGATTAAGTAAGAGAAGAGAAACGAGAAAAAAGTCTTTTATCTAGGTCTTAATAAAGTATACTATATTTATCTCCATATCAAGAATAACAACAAGATATAAACAGTCTTCTAGAAATTGAGTAAATATTACATAATTACATCTTGAGCAATATTTTGCGTCTTAGCTTTTGCTTAAACATTATGATAATCTTAAATATCTGTAAATTCTTCACAGACTCTTTGCATCTTCTATACAGGTATCTCATGATCATGTGATAACACACAGGAAGAAAAAATAGAGGAAAAAACAGCGTAAAAAAAAGTTGCGTAGGAGTATCGTCGCACTACATCATTCGACAATTGATGCACGTCATGGCGATCGTCACGGTTTAAAGCAGGCCATCAAAAACACGTTTGTTATCGTACGGAAAAATCTGCGACGTTCCAGCTGTTCAGGTGCATCGAATTGTGAATCATCGGCGGTACGAAGCAAGGCGAGGGGCGTAAATAGAGAAAGAAGAGAAGAGAAGGATTCGCATAAATGATAAAATATAATCGTTCGTTCCTCGTCGATGGCGGATGGATGGCTTTAATCGTGGACGATATCGATACGATTATATTTTATACATTTGAAACAAATATAAAAGACAAGCAAAAACCAGAGATACGATCGTTATGATATTATTCAATCGGTAGCCTATTTACCTCGTTTATTGTTCACCTTCTCTGTCTAGTAATAATTTTTCGATTCGACTGGCGTGACGTTACGTTGGCGGTGTAAAGACACGATTTTTGGAAGCCATCGAATTCGTGATGTCGATAGAAATCTTCAGTTGGAATCGTTGTATCATAACGTAGTCTGCTTATTGTCGATAAGAATTTACTAAACTAAAAGTGACTACTAAAAGTTTCTATCCTCTAAATTCTATCTACGATTCTATAATCTAAAAACTGACTTTTGCAAACAAACTGTAACATTCGCTTAACGGAAAGACATACGTATCTTGTTTGTACTCGTCTTTTCACAATGAATTCTTGAACGTCTGTCTCTGTGGTGAGACAAATGCAAAGTCATCTCATCAGTTACTCACCTTGCTTCAAATCTCCAAGAGTATCGACGAGCACGTCGCATATCATCGCATCCCATTCGTTCTTTCCCATTAGATCGTACTTCCTCGCCAAGTATCGCGCCACAGCGTTACTCTGCGCTACCGGTTTCCCGTCTATCTCCAGCGCAGGCAGCTTTTTATAAGGCATTGCTAAGAACAAACATGGCTCATATGAACACTGTGTAGAGGGAAACGATCGATAGGAAATCACAACACAGCTTCCGAGGCCGTTGCGTTCTTGTGAATAGATGAATCGAAATCATTTCGGTTTTAATCAACATGGCCTAGTAAAGAAATACAGAAATGTCTTCTTTCTCCTTTTTTTCTTTTCTTACGATTACGATGGACAGGGTATCGCGTGTTTTTGACTGTTGGGAAGAACCTAAAGTTTTTAAAATCAAGGATAAAAGATAATACCAGACACGGAAAAAATATTAGAAAATGTACACGGTTCTTGTAATGAAAATTGAAATGCAAGGAATATAAATCGAATGTCTATTGCGAACGTAATTTTGTGTTTTACACCGACAGGATTGATTTACAGACTTACGTTGATTTTTTGTTTCTCTATTTGCAAGCGACATATAAGATTATATCGAAGACTATGCTGCGTAAAACTTTTATTATACCATTTACGATAGAAATGTCGCAACAGAAGATCGAATTTTATGTCTGCTTTGTTCTTTCGACTTTTTAGCTATGTTCTTGTTCATTTCCGAACTGATTTCAATTTTTTATCCTTTTTTTCCGACAAGTCCTAAAAAGTTTTTAAATTAACGAGAAACGTAGAAGTATTTTTGTATTCCTATTTTAAGTCACCTATTTACGGTTTTCTCAAAATATTCGAAATGCTTCGATTCATTGAAAACAATAAAGATTGCAACACAAAAATTCGAGAATCGTAAGTGAATTAAGTTGGTATTCGATAAACACGATATTACGGAAGCAAAACTTAATGAAAAGTTCGACTTTATTCCGTATGAAATTTTACTTTAAGTAAGTTTAGCCTGCACGTGAAACGAAAGTTTTATATACAGAAAAGTTTGAGTAAATGGTAGATACCTGAGAGTTGAACGATGAAAGTAAAAATCGATTCTTCACGCTTACAATCCTTGTATTCAGGCCAGAGTTCTTCGGGGATCCTCTCGTCGGTATACTCGATGCCAGTATATGCAAATATGTACCGTATATGTTCGGCACGACCACGGGCATTGAAGTAGATTAGTTTGTAGGTATGTTCGTCGCTCATTTTCCTTGCTCTGTCAACTTATCGAGAAAAATGTTACAATTAACTCGTGTAATTAACAGACTGTGTGCGTGTTTGTGCGTAGAGAGAACAATTTATTTATAGATGGAATAATTCGTATAATACGCAAAATAAATCATTTAGAAGGCTGGAATATGTGTTTTTGAAACAATTAATTATGTCGAAAAATATTTCAAACGAGATATAATTATGAAAAAAATAATAATTAAATGTATGTAAATGTATGTAATAATAGTTAAATGTATGTAAATGTAATAATTAAATGTAATTAGTTGTGAAAAAAATAATAATAAAAAGTAAATAAATGTAAAAAAGGAATTAAATGTAATTAGTTTCTTTATACGCACGCGATATTATTGGCGATATATGACGGTCAACTTTATTTTTTTAAATAGATATATTTGTACGTATATTTTTAGATATAAATACATATATTATATAGATATAATAGTATATATAATATATATAATAATATATATGTCGAGTCTGAATCTCCGAGTCCGAGCTCGAGGCGCCCTCCCGGGGAGGGCTCGCGGGAGGTAGCGGTTCTGCGTTGAAGTTCTCCATCGTCCGGTCGCGCGTGGGGTACCTTTATTGTCGATAGTTACACTAGTGACGAGGGCCTCAGGCTTGATAACGAATCCGCGGCCAACGGGAGGACTATCGTATAAAAAGCAACAGGATACACGAAATAATATAATTCTGACTAGGACAACATAAACGCAAGAAGTGTTGATATTGAAAAAAATATTTAATTTTGTATATAAATATTTTCATATTTAAAAAAGTTTCCGGAAGCAGGAAGATTTACAAACAAATAATATCATAAACCGAATGTTTCATGATCCTTTTCTAATTAGAGTGTGTGACAGCATGTGAGAACGTTTCTTAAAAATATGACTTATTGCAATTACTTAATCGCAATTATAAACGATTAAGACCTTCTCACAACGAGGCAATCTATCCAAAGTATAAAACTCGTTATACTTGATGAGAAAACAAATCTCTACTTAGGTTTCATTTCGTTTCATCGCGTTCATAAAAAGTGAATTTGTATGAACACATCGTGCACTTTAGTAATTAGGACCGTTGATCTCGCTGCAACATAGATGGATAGAAAAAAGCCATTTAAAATGATACAACGTCGGGAAGACAATTATGAAAATTATAAATGGAACACAAGATAAAATTGTTTAAGATTAATTCTTCTTTTTTTTTTTTTTTAATCGCGAATGTTTGCAAACGAAGTTTCAATCTGTTTACAATGATAGCAATGAGAGGAGGATGTCTATGAAAGTTATAAATGCGATATTGAATAACATTTCTGCGAGTGGGTTTGTTTTTCGTTACAAATGTTTTTTAAACGAATCTGCAATCTGTTGGAAACAACGGAACAGTAACGGGACGACTGATAGGGAAATAAAAAAGATCGCGTTTTATTTGAACAGACAAATCTTTGAAATCTATTCGAAAGTCTATTTGAAATGGTACGAGCTCGAAAAGAACGGTGAATACTATAGAAGAAGGATTAATTAAAATTCTTATTAATCTGTACGCTTTGTATATTAAATACCTTGATCGATGCCAAGATAACAAATTATTATACAAAACAGTGAAGTATCCACGTCTGACATTAATATTGAGTATTACCATTACTGTAATTTAATTTTTAACCGATCCTGAAAATTCCTTAGAACGTAAAAAGTATAAAATGTTACTGTGCATTTCAAGATTAAATGCACTGTAATTTAGAAACAGTTATGAAGCGGAAACAAATAATTTATTCAGAATAAGAATTCTACGTAATCATATTAAAAAAAAAGAACGTACTTAAAACGCGTTTAAACTCCAAATATGTAAAGACAATAAGGGAAAAAAATTAAACGAAGAATCGTATTTTTTGTAAATTCACACAAGATTTTATCTAAAAACAAATTAAGATTTTTTGAAGAACGTACAAGACGGAACACGAACAATAAAAAAAGGGATGTTAAATACAAAAAATAGATTGAAATTTAGATTATGAAATATAAAAAAAATGATATTGCATAATTTACAATTATTTTCGATAGCTTACGTCAGTATGTTGGAGTGTAAACTATAAAATATTCAAAAACTGATACCATTCAGACATAATTTAGAAAAACAATAAATTGCGGAAACCGATAGTTAAAACTCGATACGATCGATACTCCAAAGCTCTAATCCTAATAATTACTCAGCAATAATAACCGATAATTCATGTTGATTAATGTTTGAACTCCGTTTTTTTTCTGTATGTGTATACAAATTTTGTACAGTTTGATAAAGCGAAATTAAATTATCATCCTTTTGTACTACTTCAAACATTGAGATTTGTCATCTTCAAGGTCGATCACACATAGTTTCAGATTGCGGAATTGCAAGGGTAATTAATTTTGCAATCGGTTTTCCTTTGATATAGATGTGAATACAAATAACCATTGATTGACAATATACCGAAGCAATTCTAGTTTAATTTGAAGTCATCGATCCTTTGATATTTTTGGAAGAATAGTAAAAGTACAGAGAAAACAAGAAAAAATGGCGTTAACTAAAAGATAGCTCCAATGTATGTCATAAATATTATCTATATATCATTTGTAAGATGTAAGTGACCAAGATATCGAATTATACAAAAATTGTATGTAATGATTAATACTTGAACGTTACTTACATTTATGTACATGAAAATTTGATCTTTTATTAACTAAGTTATTGATCGACAAAATGACTTCCTACATAATTCTCCGCCTGAACTGAAATGCATATTTTTTTTTTACGCAAGCCTTATGTGTAGCTAGTAACGAGCAAACAGATTAATTACTTTACACACGGTCGTATCTTGTTTGCTGTAGGCGAGTTCTCTCGTGTAATCAACGAAGTACTCAACTTTAAAGCGATAACAGAAGAACATTATTGTATCGATAAAAATCATGCTTTTTTCAAAGAAATATGTAACTCGTATTTTTTTTAAAGCAACCCTCATAACGTATTGAATATGTAAGGAAATTCGAGGATTTGGGAATACAAATTATTGACTATATTTCCCATACAACAGTTATACACCTATATTCCTCTCTAAGAACGTCTTGCACGCACGCTGGTTGCCAACCGACTAGCCTAGATTCTTCTAACATCTGGCAACAGTCTTTTGTCTCCACTGAGTCCTTGACGCCCTCTAACCCTTACACACACACTCTCATGTACAGTGTAAATGTATCACTTCCCTAACACGCCTCCTTACATTTATACTGTACACTTAATTTTATTTACATACTTGTCGAATTAACAAAATATTTGACATTTATCGCTTTCTTTACATTTCTCTTATTTTACATTCATCCATGACCTAAACCTTTCAAATTTCTCTCTACACAGTGCCTTCGTAAAAATATCCGCAGTGTTTTCTTCTGTACTTACTTTTATTATGTTTATCTTATTTTCCTTTACGTACTGGTGAACGTAGTGGTAATGAACTTCGATGTGTTTAGAATTTTTTGTAAAAGTTCCGTATTTTGCTATACTCATTACTCCAGAGTTATCCTCATAGATTTTTACAGGGTTATCGTCTACATTTACATCGAAGATTTTCATTAGTTCTCTGATAGTCATTACTTCGCTCACCGCTTCCGATAGAACTACATACTCTGCATACGTCGAGGCTTTTGTCACACACCTTTGTTTTTTAGACTTCCATCTAAGACAACAATCTATCGTTTCGCATTTTTCATTTCTTTTATAATGTAGCCCTAAATCTCTAGTCCGGTACAAATATTTCAATATTCGCAAGGCATATTTAAAATGTGTCTCGTTACAACAATCTTGAAATCTACTCAGATAATTCACACTATAACTTATATCGGGTCTGGTATTTACACTAATATACAGCAATGCGCCAATTAAATTCTTGTAACCAATGTCCTCTCTATTTATCTCAGCTTTTTCAATTTTTAAGTTGGTCTCCATAGGTGTACAGTACAATTTGCTGTTATGTAATTTATATTTGTTTGCTAATTATTCTATGTATTTCTTTTGGCTTAATCTCATTTCATTTTTTAAATAATCATACTCTATATTTATTCCAAGATATTCTTTTACTTCACCTAAATCTTTCATTTCAAATTTATCAGTTAATAATTTTTTTTTTACACTTTGTATCTTCCCTTTGTTTTTACTACAAATCAACAAATCGTCTACGTATATTAACAAATAAACAACATTTTCTCCCTCTCCATAAGTATATAGGCACAGCTCTATATTGTTCTTTTTAAAACCTAATCTCGTCACATACTTATCAAAACACTCATACCAGTCCCTCGGACTTTCTTTTAACCCATAAAGCGCTTTCTATAATTTACAAACTCTATTCGTTCCGTCCGCATATCCCTTTGGTTGATTTACATATACCTCCGAGGTTACTTCACCATTTAAAAAGGCAGTTTCTACATCCATTTGCTCAATTATTAATCCATTTTGACAACAATATGATAGCAATATCTTAAAGGTCTGATTACTCGCCACTGGAGAATATATATCATCGGCTACGTTTCTTTGTTGAAATCCCCTTACCACTAATCTAGCCTTATACCTGTCCTCTGATTTTTTCGTGTAAACCCATTTTACATCTAATACTTCTTTGCCTTTTACCCTTTCTACCAATTTCCAAGTTTTATTCTTATAGAGACATTCTATTTCCTTATCCATAGCCTGTTTCCAAACTTCATTATTTTCGCAACCAATCGCCTCCTCAAATGTACGAGGAATATCTACTTTACAATAATTTGCATGAATCTCGCAAATATTTTCCTTTTCTGGATACCTTACTGGAGTTTTCTTAATACCTGTAGATCTCCTAGGAGTGTTTGAGCTTTCAATACTACTATTATTTTCATCTTTCCTACCTTCTAACTCTTCCTTATCCATACCATCCAATGAATAGTTATCTTCGCTATCATTTCTATCTGCCTCTAATGAATTTTCCTCAAAACCGATACATTTAGTGTCTGTCTCAATGACCTCTACATGTCTAGCTATTGTTATTTTTCCACCTAATAAGACTCTGTATCCTACTTCACTATATCCTAATAGAATTCCCATATCTGCCTTCTTGTCCCATTTGGAAACTCTTTTGTTCTGGCCTTCTTACAAAAACTTTACTTCCATATAGATGTAGATTTTTAACACTTGGTTTTCTCCCGAAGAATATTTCGAAAGGTGTCTTTCTTTCTATAGTATTCGCTAATATTCGATTTTTCAAGTATGCCGCTGTACAAACTATTTCCGGCCAGTACCTTTTATGTACTTTCGCTTCCGCTAACAAGCAACGCGCCATGTCCATCACTGTTCTATTATACCTTTCCGCTGTCCCGTTTAATTCATGTACGTATGTTGGGCAATTATTTATTCTTATACCTTTATCCCTAGCAAACTTATAAATTCGATTATTTAAATATTCTTTACCATTATCGCATCTTAATATTTTTAACCTCTTGCCCGTTAAATTTTCGGCTTCATTTACGAACTGTACGAAAGAATCAAAGATCTCATCTTTTGATTTTATACAATAGATCCTAGCTATTTTACTATAATCATCGATAAATGAAATGAAATATTTTTCTCCATTGAATCCGGTGGTCTTAAAAGGACCACATACGTCCGTATGAATAATTTCCATTATTTCCCTAGCCTTAGTTCGATTATTTTTGAAAGGTAAGTTATGCATTTTGCTTTCTATACACACCCTACATTTCAAAAGTTCCTTTTCAAATTCATTCGGTATGCCAGTCACTAGCTGCTCTTTACCCAAAATCTCTAAATATTTAAAATTTACGTGTCCTAGCATCCTATGCCATCTTTCCTTTTTACTCATACCACTACGTTCGGCGCTGTTTACTAAGTGCTTCTTCCCTTTCAATATACTTTTTATCTATATGTCCCATTTTCTTTTCTTAATTATGTGATCAGTACAACCGCTATCTAATAGCCACACTATTTCGTTCTTACTTATCTCATTCGTCTCACTGCTG
>NW_022884924.1:0-24383 GCF_011952205.1 Bombus bifarius | reverse complement strand
AAAACAAGTTTTAAAAATCATGTGACAAGCGCATTTTTAAATCTGAGACGTTATCCTCTTTTGTTCTCCCGCCCCTGCCTTTTCTACGCCCGTCGAGATCGAATTCTCGCGATATTTTGCAATTCGTAGCTGCCTCTTTGGCACGAACAATTAATGTCACGTTTTTAGAGGATTAGACGCTGAAACTATTAAGAGCTGCTCGTCAGAATATTCCTTTTAATCTTTCACACGATGTAAACTTCCGTGGTAATCGACTTTGAAGTTTATTATCTCGTAATCTTTTCATCGAATTTTAATCCTTTTAGGTTTAAATCTGCCGAGTTTCTGAGCACTGCGTACACATGCAAGCAAAATTTCTCTGAGAAGCGGAAAACTTCGAAATTTTTGTATTTATCTATAACGGCATTGTTTTGCATTTGTATTTGTATTTATCTAAATTTCAAGAATGTCTGAAAGTTGCGAAAATTAAGACATCGATATTTTCTTGGTTGCTTGTGGTAGCTGGTATGGCAAAGTAAGTGTACGAAATTTCTGGGATCTATGGGAAAATTCTCGTTTAGCAGTTACGCGTAGGAAAACTTTCAGAAGCAATCGTAATTAATAAATTGACAGTGGAAAAAGTAATTGGCCGATCGCGAATGGTTTTTCCACGCTTATTATAGCTTTAAATCGCGTTACATCTACAATTAGTCTTGAATTGTACCTCCGTAAAAACAAAAACATGTTTCTCCACTGTAACAGCACGAACGACTCCCACGCATACGTCGAATACGTCGATTCGAATTCCAGGTATTTGTAGCTCGACGATATTTCTCGAAACACTCTGAAATTGGAATATTCTTCGCGCATTTCTAAGATTCTCCAAGAAGAGATTTCAAGCACTTCTAGGGAGAAATTTCTTGGAAGATTATCTCTGTACTCTTTATGAACATAACGTGAACTTGGCATTATAATATACAGCATGTTGAATGCTGAAATTATCGATTTTATATACAGATTGTTACGACCGTTCGCGGAGAGACGTTGTTGGAATAAACTGTGATTTATAACTTGTTATATCGGTGTCTTATTCAATTCAATAACGCACACAAATACAAAGGAAGGGTATTGCAGATTTATGGAGATTATGGAGAAAGATATTAAATTTGTCAATAAATGCTTTGTTACAGTTGGTACGACCGTTCGCGGAGAGATGCGGTCGCGAGGACGCGTCAGCGAGAGGCGTAAATTCTCGCGACGACTATGTTAATCGACGCCGCGAAATAGTCGTTCCCCTGTTTCGGTTAAGACAACAGAGGTGGTTTAATGAATGTAACACTGTATTAACAGGTTAACATAGAATGATATATTTTACAATAATATGATGAATATGTTACAGAAATTTGACTCGACTTTACGATATCTCTAGATAAATTCGTTTGCTCGTCAGATTTGTCGAAGTGTCACGTTTGACTCGTCAGAAGGAACTGATCCCCTTCGATTATTCCTTTGTCTCATTTGGAAGATGACCCCCACTATGCTCGGGTCACGCCACCGCTCGCGCCTATGATCACGTATGCCTCTTCTTGCGTGAAAAACGTAACGGTCAAAAATCGACGTTTCTAGAGCTCGCTGCTTGGCAACAACTATGCTCTCGTCGATACATTGTATATGATCCGACGGGCAGATAGGGCGGTCTGCCTGCGACACTGTAGGGCCGCGAGCGACGGTTAGAAAATACAGCCTGTGGTAAGCCTCGTGGCGTAACACAGATTTTACGTTAATTTTATTCGAAAGATTTAGGTCAAATTTTTCCTTCGAAGAAGATTTTTCTGTCTTCAAAAGCGATTTTCCATCATTAATCGAAATATCATTTTTGCAATGGCTTGCTAGTGGGATTACGTGTTAAAACGTTCAGCTTTAAAGAGGATTATCTCCATCTCGGCGAGACTAGGCTCTCTAAAAATTGATGAATCCTGTACAGACAATATCTATAGTAAGCAACGCGTCGTCAAAACTTCAAAATATTATTACCCCGCTTTTACGTCGCAGATGTCGACAAAAATATTAATGAGATTTCCTAAGATAATCTCATACTTATTTGTATCGTTAATTCAATCGACTAAGGAACAAGTGGTGAAGAACTATTAGCAGAATCCAGGGAAGGTTTTACTGGCAAGTTTTATTACAAAACATTTAAGAACGATTTACATCATAATAAAAATAATCGCGCTATCTCGTCGCGTGACATGCGCACGAGGTCTCTGAGATTGCTAATCGATCTACAAATACTTACACGTACATATGTACAAAACTCGTGGCCATACACCACGTTGTCCATATTATTTTCATCTCGTTAATATATTTTGTATATTTATGATGTTATTATTTTACTAGTATAACGATTATTGCACTATATTCTATAAGATGGAGCTTTTGTACGAACAATTTCAGGAACTTTTATAACAAAGGAAAGTACTAATTTTTAACATTAACTACCCACGACAATTTACGACTATTATTTTAACCTACGTTCTTACTCTAATTTTTATTCGCTCGCCTAATGATTGAATTTTTAATCAATCATTGTTGATGAAAAATTGCGATGATAATTGCATTGCGGATCTTTATGCAAATGCATATTTTCGTGGATACAATAATACAATTGAAAGATTTGATACAATCGAAAGGACTTGGGCAAAAGTATGTTTCTATCCATTAAATATCATCGATAGTGCTGTACTTTCGGATATTTTACAAAATTTTGCGTCATACGCATTCTATAAATTTTCGTATCTTCGAATCATCCATAATTGCATAAAAATCCGCTGTTTTGTGATAATGAATATTAATGACGGTGGAATTTAAGATTCCTGGATTCAGTAACTTGTCTTACTCTAATACATGTATTGCACGTTTTTGGAAGACTAAAGATTCTTTGCTCGAGATCAACGCGACAAATATTGTACTTCGTTTCGCTACAGCCTTTCGACCTCTGTGATCGAGTTTTCGCTTTTCCTCGATTTTATACTCGATCTCCGTAGCATGCTACTCCTTAAAGGTTCACCGCGAAGCGCGCTCTCATCGAATTCCTCGCACTGCATCTAGAAAATGATCGGAACATGGCGACCGGTGGTGTCTCCTCGTCCTCGCGTTTCCTGTCAAAACATTGCGTTTAAAAATATTGAATCCAATCGCTTAAAGATTTGAATAACTTCCCAACTCGATCCTTCTCTTCTGTTCAAAAGATTTAAAAAGCATTTGAAGAAAGAAGATAGTCCAGTTTTCTTTTGAGAGATTTAACAGATTTTAAGAAGAAAGTAATACGAAAGCATACGAAGATGTAGATCTAATAGAATGCTTGAGAATCTTGAACTTGGAGCTTGAAGATCTGTGAATATCTTTGAAAAAAGGAGACCGAAAGTTCCTTTATGTGATTTTACCTTCCGATACAAGGTACATCCCACATCTTCTGATCTTTTCCAAAATCCTCGCCGTCCTGCAGCGTCTGCGGAAGATCCTTATTCAATGTTTCCGGCAAAAAGAGAGTCAGAAGACCGCCCATAATTCCGAGTGTGCCCAGCACAAGAAGAGGTAGGAACGAGGACACAACATTGAGATAGACTACGAAGGGTGCGAGGATACTAGCAACGTATCCCATTATATGTATCAAAGCTACACCCTGAGCTCTAACCACAGTTGGTAATACTTCAGCCGCATATTGGAGACCGATATTGTATGAAATGTTTATTCAAAATCTACCGAGAATTGCCAGAGAAGCTGTATATATACCTGAAAAAAAAATTTTAGCATTAGTTTTTAATTCTAATTTTTCATGAAATAATTTTAGAAAATTTTAAGGAATAAAAAGGGAAGAAATTATTTTATCTGTCTGTAATTTGTCTGGTTGTCTGCAATAGTTGATACAAGCATTTGCTAAGCTTAATATAAGCATGCTTAGCTCTAAGCTAAGCACAAGCAATAAACTTCTTATCTATAAAACGTTAATCTAACCAATTTGAATCTAAGGGATTGTATTATGGATTACGGCTACTGAAAGTCATATAGCACTGCTGGAGCGCTGAAGCCCATCATTTTGAGGACTATTGCCAACGCCCTTTGATATATGCGGAAATACGAAGCGATCTTATGATCAAAGCAGTAGAAGGGGAAATAAAATATCTATACAACGGATACATGATAGGGCTTGGAAACTATTCTAGCAATGTAGCAAATAATCTACAAGCATTTGCATGTTATAAATATTCCAAAATATACATTTTCTTCCTTTCAAAAAGCACAATGTTATACGAATGAAAAATATTCGTCTGATTAAGTCAGAATTATCGACTTAGGTTATTTAGAAGATTGATCAGTAATATAGAAGGGTGAATATATAAAAACGAAATGTACGAACTATTGGAAACGGCAGAAGCCCAGATGCTGAAGATACCAGAAATGACGAGGGAACCACACGCCAGCCATCTTCTGCCCCATCGATCAAGAACGAGCGTGAGGAACGTGTCAGCAGGCAGCTCGGTTGCTGCAGCAATCGTGAACGTAACAAACACGTCCAGGCCTAAATTATCGACGTTTCGTACGTGACCATCGAACACCAAAGAAATCGCCATCCTATATTTCGTAAAACAATTTCATATGATGAAGAAAAGCACGCTATCATATTTCATGTGAGAAGCAAATTCCTTGCTTCAGAAATGAAGTATTTTTAGACAAAAGATATAAAACTGTTCGTGAGATTTTTACAAGATACAATTCCGATTTTACGTCAATCTATTTGATATCTGTTTAATAGCGATACGAACCAAATAACAATAAATAGAATCGTGATATTCCGTAGTCGTGGCGTTCTAAATAGATCCAACACGGAGTACGTTTTGTCTGCTTCCTCCTCTTTGCAGATTCTGGCACAGGTTTCCTGTTATTAGCAAATTTTTAACTAGTTAATGTCGTTTGTCTGTTTTTCTTACAAATTTATGTGAATCTGTTATGTGTACAAAGATTACGATAAAATCCGGAAGAAAGTTTATGTTATATTTGTATGAGACGATCCTTTCGAAATAGTTTACTTGGACGTTCGCAAATTTTTTCATTTTACTTTATAAAACATGAAACCTCTGAAAGTCGATTATCTCCTTATATCGTACATTAATGTTAATATTGCCATGATCTATTCATAGACTGAGCAGTTTCCAAATGTTTAATCTATTTGTATAAAAATTTTCAAAGATAAAAACAATATACAAATTCAATAAATAACATTACAGAAATAGACAATAACAGACAATAACAGAAATTGACAGCAATTTATCGCTGGCAATTTAGGTGATGAATAAGATATAAAATTACTAGGTTGTAAACAAATTTTCATTACGTAAAAGACCCAATTAGACTTCTATTCAAAGAAAATGATTATATGATATGCTTAAAGGCATATAAATTGGTATTTATAGAACGCACATAAAGCAGGAAAGATCATAAAAGTAGAAAATACGGAAAAGATTGCGGTAATCGGTTTATTTACCCGGAATCGTCTATAGATGTCATCGGGCACCTTGGTGCCGTTGATTCGCTCGAATTTACCAAGGATTTTAATGGCCCTGTCTATCTGACCTTGGCTGACCAGCCATCGAGCGCTTTCCGGTATCAACCATGGCGTACCTACGGCTAGAACAAGAGGAACTGAGGTGACAATACAGGTCATCCTCCAGTCGGCCAAATAATAGGCGATCCAGGGTAGAATGCAAGTTGCAAATGTGAAGAATATTGCGATCGACATATTCGCCACGAATGTCCTCCACTTTGGTCCAACGTATTCTAATACTGGAATAAAAAACATAATATTTAGAAGAATCATCTGTGAAAGAAATATTCTGTGAATAAAGAATGGAACAATATATTAGGTTGTCGCAGAAATTTCTTTCGTCTCGTAAGGAGATAATAGACGCATACTATTTTTTGTTTTATATTATTTTATTGAATTATATTCATTGGGACAAAATAGATCATACGTAATTCAATAAAATAATATAAAACGAAAGAAACTTTTGGGGCAACTTAACGCAATATGAAGAAGAAAAATTTGAGTTACAAATATATAAAAAGTAGATATACAATATATAGATTAATTTAACAAACGTGTTTAATTCTACGATTAAATCGTGTTTAGATCTAATAACAAGGACTTTAATAATTTCCCGATGATTGTTCAAGCCCATTTAAATTTCCGTAAGTGTTTCGATACTTATCGACAAGAATACGTTTCTATTTACGAATTATACAGGGTAGTTGGTAACTGGTGGTACACGCGGAAAGGGGATGATTCTACGTGAAAAAAGAAGTCGAAAATATAGAATAA
Source organism: Bombus bifarius (assembly GCF_011952205.1). Taxonomy (NCBI): domain Eukaryota; kingdom Metazoa; phylum Arthropoda; class Insecta; order Hymenoptera; family Apidae; genus Bombus; species Bombus bifarius. The sequence goes on along the minus strand of NW_022884924.1, from coordinate 18,028 downwards.
AAATTTTTCGTTTGAGGCTTTGTTTTCGAGAAAATCGACTTTGAATTTTCGCTCGGTACGCGTGCACTTTATCACGTCTCGTTATAACGGATCTCACTGTAGATCGTTGTCTCAATTGACGTTATTTTTAAAATTTTTTAAATTTTTAAATTTTTAAATTTTTATTCTATATTTTCGACTTCTTTTTTCGCGTAGAATCACCCCCTTTCCGCTTGTACCACCAATTACCAATCACCCTGTATTTCTTAAAGATACAAAAGGTAGAATCACGCGTAACTAGCAATATCATAAATTAACTGTGAATAAACGGATCGTTAGAGTCAAAGGATCATTTACATAATTCAAACACGAGCGTGTGTTACCTTGTTAAGCTATTTATGGTAGATATTGAAAGATCGATAAGCCTGAGATACATATTTATGTCGAAACGAACATTCTCTACGGAAAGTCGAGTCTAATTCGATGAAAACAATTGACTTCCTGAACGAACATATCGATATATATCCACAGTGCAATGACAAGTAAATATTACTCTATTTTCGTACAAGAAAACAGATTAAAACGATGAGAAGTTATCTTGAACAATTGAACTGATCTTCGCGATGAATGAATCTCGCAATTTCAGGAATACGTAGACGAAATTAATGTCTGGTGCGTATACGTCCAATAAATTAGAAACGCAAGGTTGTAACTCTTTAATCGCATAACAGGACAAGATGCGATAAACACGTGGAAATATATCATAGTGAACAACATCTATTTGTAGTTGCCGTAAAATAGGGAGTAATTGCTCTTAATGAAGCAACCGTGTTAGCCACTTAATAGTGGCTTGCTTCTAATCCGGAATCACCTTCAATTAGTCGTAACTAGTGGCTTCCTGATAATTACCGCTCAGTGGTTGTTTCTTTTTTTTTTTTTTTTGCTTTATTATAATTGCGATGCTCGAACCATGTTTACCATGGAACTCGCTTCCTTACTTAAGATCACTTTGTACCATTGATTTTTACTTTTCATGCTTCATAATGAACCAATTTATAATTCATAATAAACCAAAATGACGAACGTTCGTTTAAATCACGAGTTTCAGATATTTCTATTCTCTAAAATTACCTGAATTAATTTTTATTAAATAAAATAGCTATAGGATAATTCCACAAATCAGATATTTTGAGCAGATATCTCGGAATTTCCTGTTTAATTCGCCGTAAATTTTCCCAATACGCTCTGGACCTCCTACATATATATAACGTGTCTATACATAACTGTTAATTCATCATTTTCTCGTAATTCTAACAAACAATGCTTAAAAACTTTAACTACATTTTGGATTATTATCTCGCACGAATAAATTTTAAGCTATTAATCGCTTTCCTGAAAATCTGGGTTGGTTATCAGCTTCGGTACGAGACCATCGAGTAACTCCGGTACGCATGAACGGAAATAATCTCCCAGTTATATCCAAATGTTTAATAATTTTCTACATAGAAATTTAATGAAAAATAAGAATAGAAGAACCTCGCATTACAAAAATCAACTTCCATGAAATCTAAATATTATTTATGCTGTCTGTAATTTTCAACATCTTCTTTCGCAAATCATCATCACCATCATCATCATCACCATTGCGAAAGCCATTCTAAAATATATGTATCATTAATTTAATAGAAAATAAGAGTAGAAGAACCTCACGTTATAAAAATCAATATTCATAAAACCAACAAAATATCGTTTTTTAAATATATGTATCATTCAGTTTGTATTGCCTTTACAACGCGTAGATAGGGCGAGGAGATCTCTTCTGAAGACGAGATATTATTCTCATAGAAAGGATACAGAAAGGAGAAGAAGACGTAAAGAAGCTTCTCTGAGACCACTCGTTTCATCACTTCGCCTCTCAAGGTTTACTGCCTTTAACATTACATTATTCGCGCAGAAAAAGTATTCGCTTTTCTCCCAGCTGTTTCCGTCACCCTGTAATTTCATATCGTGTTACCGTTCGATCAAAAGCGACAACTCATTTATTGTAAACGAAGATTCCGTGCGGCACAGTTAGCAAAGATAAATTACAGACGATCGTATTAATAATAATAATCTGACCGATATCTCGCAATGCGACCAATCGATAAACGCGAGCACCGTCCAACGCAAGGACGTTGTTAACGTTTTGAAACTGATTAACGTTCGTTCTCTTCTTTCTTTTCTTTCGTTTCTTCCTTCTCGCCTGTTGGCTCGTAAAAGTATCTTAGCATTTATAGACATTTTTTATTTATTTATATTTATTATATATGATGGTATCATAATTAGTACAACAAAGTATTATTACGTTTCTGTTATATATTCATGAATATATTGCAATTTCATTAGGACCGTAATAAAGTCATATAATAATTATATCGAATATGACGTCAGAATTATAAATACGGTTATTATAATGCAGAGTTTCAATTAAGTAAATTTAAAAATCTATATACAAAATACAAAATTATTTAGCGTAATTATATATTTCACAGTAATTACAAAAATATTTAATTATAAAAATAGTCAAACATTTATTATATTAATAAATCCCGATATTTGATAACCATTTATTACATGTTTAAGATAACTATTTATGCTGTATATTTGTACTAAATAAATGTTTGCATTAAATATCTCGTAACTTCTATGTGCATCTTCAGAAATGCTTCAAACTTTACCAATATAATCATTACAATGCTAATGAAATTTCAGAATGTTTTATATAACACATATTCTACATACATATAAATTTTCTGTGGCAAATATGTAAATGCTTTTATAAACTACTAGGTTTATACGCTTTGCAGTCTCATATTTTCCTCCCACTGTTAGCATTATCTGCAGTTTGTATGTGAGTTGTATGAAGTTGATCGAATTCTACGCTTTCAACGAGCTGGTCGAGTGAGGTTCTGCTTGAATAAGTTATAAATCCTGGCAGGAAGAAAGGCACGTGTTATTGATATCGACTGGTTAGCTGGAATGTTGAATAGGAATTTAAAGAACCAACTCAAACTTTATCGATAATAAAATACGGAAAATATGACTGCAAATAATACATGAAAAATAATGGAAATATTCTATAGGATATTTGAATGTTTATTACAGAATTTTAATAATAATATGGAACATAAAGAAGAAAGAAATTCGATGATACTAAATAATGATGATACTGAAAATTTCAGTGATTTTTATTAATATAAAATTAACATTAATATAAATAAAAACAAAATCTATTATAAATGATATAGACGAACTTTTTAACTAAATATCGTTAGAAAGAAAAGTGACACAAGTATACATACGAAACAATACAAAAAATCCGCATCTATCTAGAGAAATTTGTTATGAATTTCAAAGTCTGTATAAATACGTATACTAATACATAAAGCTTCTAAAGCTCTAAAGTTTTAATGTTTAAAAAAAAGTACAAAAATATTTCTATTAAAATATATATGATATTTTCCATTAAAATATATATGATATTTTCTACGCAGTTTCTACAATTAAGGATTTCCTCGTTCCCATCCATTTTCCTCTAGTTGTGAGACCCTCGGATAATCACGTCCCTTTCATTTTATCTTCGCTACGCTCGATTATAAATACGGAACTGAATATAGAATTATTTGCAAATCAATGAATCCGATGATGTAATTTGTTACGCGCTCGAAACGAATTAGTATCACTTATCTTAGTTTCAATCAATACCTCACTTTCTCAAGTCATTGATTAAAATACGATTTACACTCGTACAGATCGAGCCTTCTTTCTCAATATTTCCGTCGAATATTCGTGATCAATCGTTTAATCGACCTTGATAATTAGAATAGAAATAAGAAAATTCGAACGCCAAATCATTAACGAACCAGCCACTTGCTCACGAATCTCGTCAACTTGGCCTTGTTTTGTCGAACAAATTGTAAATTTTTCCAACCTCGGCTTGAGTCATCGATTCAGGGTTAATGCACGTCACCTGAGTTTCTTTGGTCTCGATTTTCACAATTGGAATGCTGTCTGCAGGACAAACTTGCTATTCGATCAAGAAAACTCGTTTCAATGACTCGTCTGATGAACTTTCAATCAGCGTTCTTACGTTTCAACAGAGTCTCTTCAAAAGTTTCAATCAGGGTCTTAACGCTGTACTTTCAGGGTATAAAATATCTTTCAAGACAGAGACTAGTCTAGATTTTCTCTTCAGTATATTGATATTAGAACAATAACTGGAAAATATATTTCTACAGTATTATAATTGAAATTTTTTCATGTAGAGTTATAATAAAATTTTGTATTATAAATTGCCTGTATTATGGATATCAGACAATGAATTCAGCATGAATTATATCGATCTTATATTAAACAATTTATTAGAATTTTCAATGGAATATTTAAAATGTTACTTGATTGTTTTATATTATTATGTGATATTTTTACGAATTTTAAATAAGTTTGCTAGAAGAAGATGTTCATTTTAATTAAAACCATATACATGTATGTATGTATATATATACATAGATTTATAGTTGTGGAAGCGTTCGTTGTAGAACCATTCATTCGTTACCTTCGCTTTCCGTTGGGAAGTGAAAATTTATGAAAACCCTGGTATGCTATAGTTGTCCAGAAATGAAAAGCAATTTTGAACAACTAATCCTTTGTAATCAGAATATTGTCTCGTTAAAAGAGAAAACAAAATTATAATTGATCGCGAGTATAGAGGGAAAATATTAGTATAGAAAATGATTGCGAACTAATTACCTTTAAATATTATAAATATTCAATGGTATATATAAATCCAACTATCTTAAAGTTTCATATTTTTATCTTGCATGAAATTCTTATAAAACAGGAAAATTAATTTTTCTCTGTCTCTCTCCCTCTCTTTGATATAAACGCCGCAGTTAAAAAATAAATATGTATGACCTCATGTATATTCATATGTATTTAAGCATCTTTCTTCGTAACTTTGAATGGTTTTCAATTTCATTTAAATTGTTGCATGGCAACGTGATTTCTGTTGCAAAATTCATATACTTGTAGAAACGTCAGTCGTAAATCAAGCATAACAACAGTTTTACAGTATGTTGTAGAGATTACTTTGTTATTTAAACTTAGAGATCTTCCTGCTTACAGTAATTACAAAAAGTAACTGTACACCATCGTATTTAGAACAGCATTTATAATATATACCAATTAATTAAGACTAAGTCTTAAGATAAGACTGATTAAAATATTAGCTTTCGTATCATTTGTAATACTTTCATACATGCTTATAAATAATTAATGCTATCAAAATGAAACGTAAAAACTGATTTAAAAAAAAGGAAGAGAGACGCTTCATTGGGAAATAAGGATACATACGTACAAGTACTTTTTGTAGCCACTGTGTGGCTTTCAAACTCAATTCCAGGGCAAAAAAGAAATTATTGAAAAACGGTTACCTAATATGTACATCATAGTGAAGCAATTATCAAAGGCGAATCCAACGAAAAAACGACACAAAGTGAACTGCCAGAAGCTACCCGTGAACGCAGTAGCCACCCCAGCGAAAAATCCCATTAAATTAGCTTCTTAGTGTTCGATGATTATCATAGTCGAGGAAAGGTATTTACAAGATATTAACATCCGCATCTAATCACATCTCGTAGCATCGCGACTTATCACGCGTATCGCCTAACCTTTACATGAATATTGAACGAACGAACACTTCGAACGCATTACGCAAGTGTACGTTACGTTTTTCATTCGCCGGTAAAAGCTTTCAAAAACGAGTTAATGAGCGAATGATACGTGGCATGCGCGAAAGAAACGAATGCTTGCCCATAGAATAGCTGAAAATGATTCGAAAAGTATACTAGCAAAATAACAATAGATTCAGATGATAACTGACCACTCGACCAGGATTAGTCACAGCCTTTTAACAATTCTATCGATTTTTTGCTACTATTATACTTATTTACTCCAAAGCTAAGATCCTACCTAGGCTAAACTAAACGTTAACTATGACTCACAGTTGGAAAATGCACTTATCTTATACGTAATCATTTATCAATTACTGAGTTCGTTAAGTTCTATTTTTGTTTGCTGAAAGGAAAAAATCTTCCATTAATTAATCATCGCTATATCGTTGTTTGCTATTGTCTTTCGTCTGATCGACAATCATTTACCCATTCCATCGTTGTAGAACTCTTCATTTCTGGTTCCTATAATCTGGTATTTAATATCATCGAATTTATTTTGAAGCACGTGCACGTGCCAAAAAATTAGGTCACGGAAGTTTTATGCATTTCTGTGAAATCTGAAAGGGCAAAATTGCAAAGTACACGTGTGACACGTGGAAATATATAAAACATCGGAAAGTAGCACGCTTTGTAACGTTTAATCGAGGTAAAACAATTTTTTATCCAGCTTCTAGTTTTTTCTTTCGTTTCCTTTATATTCTGAAAAATATGCGTAAAAATCCGCAGGCTACGTATTATGACGTAAACGGAATGGAACGAATCAATAATAGAATAAATTAAATAATATTAATATTAAAATATTAAATAATATTAATATTAATATAAAAATTATAATAATAATCGATAATAAAAGAAATTAAGGACAATGGAACACATATTCGATTTATACTAAATATCCGCGGCTGTCCTGATATTTATACGCCAGTCGCGTACATACGTTCAAGTTATAATTTCTAATACCATTAGAAAGTTAGGAGAATTTTAATCGAGAACGAGCTCTATACCCTTTGAACGTAATTTGTTCGTCACTTAATCGCTGCACGCGGTAAACACTAACGAGCAGCTCTTAAACAAAAGTATTTGTACGTTATGGTCAACAACGGGGTGACTAGTTATTAGCGCGTTCTCCTGTTTCATTGAAATTTTAATTGCATCAACGTAGTACGTTCTATGGTCGACGTCTTAACATAATTGTACGGATCGAATGTCTTTACGTAAAACTGTCCCGTGCATGTTGACGATTCGCGGCCAATCAACGATATCAGGCCGAATGTTACGTGCTCAACGCTATTTTTTCGCGTTCACGCTCTTATTGTTTGCGCGAAGGTTCAACGCGTTCGCGCGGCGTACGCGATAATACGCGCTCCGGGAATTTTATCCAAGGAGCATTGTGCGAGCGCAACACGTTGCGACACCACATCCTTTGCCTCTCTCGAAACGTCTTAATAACGAATTATGGTGCAATCGAACCATGCGCGTATAGCAAAAAGCAATCGTTTCTAGCCGTTCACTTTGAACACCGCGAAGGTTAATTTGGCAACTACATATATATCCATGTATTGTGTTTCTAACGATTGCCAAATGCTATTTTCATGCATATAGTGATGCTATCCTTTTGTTACGAAGGATTAGCATCAGAGAAATTTTCGGCTTATTACGCATATTGAAAATGTAACTTAAGATTCATCTTTTTTTTCAGCAAATATGCAGAGATACGCACAGGTGCGTTTGAGTATTAGAGCACCTACTGGTTACATTTATTGGAACGCTCTAGCGGATTTTACGCTGTAAAACATACGACGTGAATGAAAGTTCGGATTTATAATAAAATAAGCAGAAGATACAATCGGAAAAAGGATCTCAGCAAGACGATAGTATTAGGACAGCGTTAGGAAACGGTAGGCCAAGAAAAGCCGGTCGAAAGATGATTCGTAGAACTAAAGGAAAGTGTTGAGATACTGATCCGTTTCATAGCGCCGATGCGAGCGAAAAGCGAACTAAAAATTGCGCGTTTAAGCACTAAAATGTCTATATACTATCACGAAACTACGAAATATTACTAATCTTCTATTTACAACGAAGCTCGTAAGTCTCGTGACCAATTTACACGAAAAAAGATCGAGTTTGAGACACGATAACGCGTTAATGAAACTTCTAATCTCTAAATCTCTAGAGAGAAATCCTTAAAAGCTGTAGATCCTTAATAAACAATTTACCGATTACGACGATAAGTCCCCTGATGCTCGTAACCAAGGTTTATGACGGATGCTTAAGGCTATTGAAGGTACGCCGTACGGAAGAGCGGACATCTGGTGTCCGTCTGGCCCGCGGTGTGTGACCTGGGCCAGGCAGAGAGTCTCCTGGCGTAACATCCTCCCCCCGTTGAGAGGGTACCGATCAAAATTTCATTAAAGGTGGAGTTAATTGGAGCAGCCGCCCGACTCCTTGTTGATTGCTAATTGTCCTTATTCTGCTTGATCGGGTTGGCTCGTTGGTAGGACGAGCTGTGTGGCACGTCGTTCCAAGATGCTCGTTGCCGTATGACTTGTGGTAGTCTGGATGAGGCCGTTGTCGCCAGGGTGACTTCGAAGATACGGTTGAAAGTCCGGTGCGTTGAGGATATGTTGTCTTCCTTGCGTTCTGGATCGCCGTGGTCATCTGCATTGCCTGGCGATTTTCTATTGCGGTTCGCGAACCAGGAAGTGTCGTGAAACAGCTCGGCCCATGAAGTATCGTGAGACACCTCGTCCCAGGAGGTGTCGTTGTACAGCTCGCCGATTTCACAAAGGCACGTGAAATCCGTGTGTGGTTGCACAATGAAGACGTGAAGGAGGTCTTCGGTGGATTGGGGGACAGGGCTCCCCCCGCTGACCCATTCGTATCGCATTCTCTTAGTGATGATCCCCGGTGATGGGTGTGTCTAGCGCACGGGACCATCGGATTTGTTGGTGCCGATGTTATTTAGGAGAGTGAGGGAATAGGCTTCGTTTCTAAGTGGTTAAGCGAAGGGTCTTAACCGCCCTCGAGAGAAAGTGGTTAGTGGGAGGACAGTTGCAGCGTACGTGCGAAAAACCAACTTTCCTTAGTTAAGCCGTGGTAGACAATAGTCTCGAGAAATTCCTCGGAAACAGATGTTTGTTTGAAGGACCTTAGCAGGCAAGTGACTCAGGTTTATGACGGATGCTTAAGGCTATTGAGGGTACGCCGTACGGAAGAGCGGACATCTGGTGTCCGTCTGGCCCGCGGTGTGTGACCTGGGCCAGGCAGAGAGTCTCCCGGCGTAACAATTGCGAACTAACTACCTTTAAATATTATAAATATTCAATGGTATATATAAATCCAACTATCTTAAAGTTTCATATTTTTATCTTGCATGAAATTCTTATAAAACAGGAAAATTAATTTTTCTCTGTCTCTCTCCCTCTCTTTGATATAAACGCCGCAGTTAAAAAATAAATATGTATGACCTCATGTATATTCATATGTATTTAAGCATCTTTCTTCGTAACTTTGAATGGTTTTCAATTTCATTTAAATTGTTGCATGGCAACGTGATTTCTGTTGCAAAATTCATATACTTGTAGAAACGTCAGTCGTAAATCAAGCATAACAACAGTTTTACAGTATGTTGTAGAGATTACTTTGTTATTTAAACTTAGAGATCTTCCTGCTTACAGTAATTACAAAAAGTAACTGTACACCATCGTATTTAGAACAGCATTTATAATATATACCAATTAATTAAGACTAAGTCTTAAGATAAGACTGATTAAAATATTAGCTTTCGTATCATTTGTAATACTTTCATACATGCTTATAAATAATTAATGCTATCAAAATGAAACGTAAAAACTGATTTAAAAAAAAGGAAGAGAGACGCTTCATTGGGAAATAAGGATACATACGTACAAGTACTTTTTGTAGCCACTGTGTGGCTTTCAAACTCAATTCCAGGGCAAAAAAGAAATTATTGAAAAACGGTTACCTAATATGTACATCATAGTGAAGCAATTATCAAAGGCGAATCCAACGAAAAAACGACACAAAGTGAACTGCCAGAAGCTACCCGTGAACGCAGTAGCCACCCCAGCGAGAAATCCCATTAAATTAGCTCCGAGCAAAGCTGGTATTCTTCCATATTGATCAGCAACCCATCCAAAAATTAATCCTCCGAAGATAGCGCCGATGAAGAAGATACTTTGAGCTATGGTTGGCAGTGCATCATACTGACAAACCCATCCCAACTGCAACAGAAAACTACAGTCGAATGATTTACTTCTGATCACGATCAGCATCACGGGAATCTTATAGCAATTTCAACGCCTCGATTAAACGAATTTTCGATCAAAGTTTCGAAATTCCTAATGAAGCGCGCCTCTGTCCTTTTTCCTTTCCCTTTGAGGAAAAAAGAAGGAGAAGCTTAAGACCCTGCGCGTTCTCGCGTCCTTCTTCTGGATGCTTCCTACCCCTCGATGAATAATTCTCCTCCTGACGAGCGACGCAAAGTTCATGGAAATCCACTGGAGCAAAAAGTCTTGCAATTTATGTCGAACAAATCTGTGTGTTCGCGCTGTTGCTCGTTATAACGTTTTATTAAAGTTTCTTTTCAATCCGGTATTTTCATTTTCAGTTTCATTTTCAGATTGTATTTTATTTGGCAATGTAACGCTTGAATTTAGAATGTACTCTGTAATTTCACTACATGCACTAATTATTACTGCAATATGTACTAGTAATTCTGTTACGTACTATAATTTTCCTCTGTGGAAATCGACATTGTTAATTTTCCCACTTCTGAACTATCGATCTTTCCACAAACGTTTATTCGACCCTTTCCATCGTTCTTCTTTCTTTCCAAAAATTGTACACTACGCTTATTTTTTATCGAAATAGATCATGCAAATAATCGAATACGACATACACAGTATAAAGGGATTGATTGATAGGAACAGATAAAATATTCAAAAAGCAGGAAATTACAAGTCGAACATTTTCTGTCACCTCGAATGCCAGAGACGCATAAGGGACGGTGGTATAATTAAATTCCCATCCTTGTTGGCAATCTTTCGTTGGCCACGATGGGTCCGGTACGTGGCTTCCATTTAGCAAAATTTCCGTGTAATTTACATCGTACATGCTGCATCTCGAGTAACCTTCGCGGTTGACTGGTATCGCCAGCGACAGCCTGAAACGAAGGAGAAGATAACGTAGATTGGTTCACGGTCTTCGATGCCGATGGACGTTCCGACAAGCGAGTAATTAACGTTCTATTTGAAACTCGACAAAAAACATTGGGAATCTCGAGTATTTGTTGAGCTAATAATATTGATTGTTAGTCGAGTCTGATAAAACGTATTTGATTGGAATTTCATTTAAAGCGAAGAAAGTTATTTTCAATTGTAGCTGGATGTACGTTAATTGCTGTTTTCCTGTCTTTACAAATTACTCATTCCTTTGTTTCATCAGCCTTTTCGGTTATTATTGTCTCGTATTATTATTGTCGAGTATTGTCTCGTGGTTATTATCTCAACGCTTTTATCGTGTCAATTTATTGCGTTGTGTTCATACGGGTTTGTAGAATATATAATAAACAATGCAATGAGAAATGAAAATGAGAAAATTTTAAAGAATTATTAAATTAGGTAAATTGAAGGGAAAGAAGTTCTGTGAAGGAACTGGATTGGATCTAAACAGATAATAAAGAAAGATGATCCAAGATTTGCGACCTCCGACGTATGTCGAAAACACTTACTCATTAATAACGAATGTCATTAAGATAATTCAGTGACGGTAATTGCGTCTGTTATTCTGATGAATGTTACATAACGAGATAGGAAGTCGATGTCATGATGACTGGCGCTGTCTGAATCAAATCAACCCTATTCACAACCAGATAATACCGTCAAACGATGTTTACATTATTATAATATGAAATCCAATTTGAAGGCTTCGTGAATTTCTATTATCCTTCAATGAAATTATGAAATAATGGCGCAATTTAATGATAAAGATTATTATTATTTCATTAGGCTTGCTGTATAATTTGCTAGATTGTCTTCAACCAGATAAATATATCAATAATTTTGGCAATGGCTATCATCACATACTTTATCGAAAGAGAGAACATTGGTTCTCTTTGATTTTCGATCGTTGAATCGTCGAAAGAAAACTTCGCGGCTCAGAGAAAGTTCTCCTACAAACACGTACATAGCATAAAAATCGGTAACACGCGGAAGTTCTACAGGAAAAAAATCAAAAAGACTTGCTGAGCAAGGCAAGAACTTTCCAATAGAAGGTGAGCATAATAATAAATAACACTTGCACGGATGCTTGCGGAGGAGTCGTTGACTATATTAAACTAATACTAATTATGAAACAATGTAACAGTAACGGTACTAGTCGTAATTAACATACTATCGTTAACATTATCGTGATATCGAAATTTCTTCCCACAAGACCACCGATTAATTGCATCGATTTGCGAAATTCTTAGTGTTCGATGATTATCATAGTCGAGGAAAGGTATTTACAAGATATTAACATCCGCATCTAATCACATCTCGTAGCATCGCGACTTATCACGCGTATCGCCTAACCTTTACATGAATATTGAACGAACGAACACTTCGAACGCATTACGCAAGTGTACGTTACGTTTTTCATTCGCCGGTAAAAGCTTTCAAAAACGAGTTAATGAGCGAATGATACGTGGCATGCGCGAAAGAAACGAATGCTTGCCCATAGAATAGCTGAAAATGATTCGAAAAGTATACTAGCAAAATAACAATAGATTCAGATGATAACTGACCACTCGACCAGGATTAGTCACAGCCTTTTAACAATTCTATCGATTTTTTGCTACTATTATACTTATTTACTCCAAAGCTAAGATCCTACCTAGGCTAAACTAAACGTTAACTATGACTCACAGTTGGAAAATGCACTTATCTTATACGTAATCATTTATCAATTACTGAGTTCGTTAAGTTCTATTTTTGTTTGCTGAAAGGAAAAAATCTTCCATTAATTAATCATCGCTATATCGTTGTTTGCTATTGTCTTTCGTCTGATCGACAATCATTTACCCATTCCATCGTTGTAGAACTCTTCATTTCTGGTTCCTATAATCTGGTATTTAATATCATCGAATTTATTTTGAAGCACGTGCACGTGCCAAAAAATTAGGTCACGGAAGTTTTATGCATTTCTGTGAAATCTGAAAGGGCAAAATTGCAAAGTACACGTGTGACACGTGGAAATATATAAAACATCGGAAAGTAGCACGCTTTGTAACGTTTAATCGAGGTAAAACAATTTTTTATCCAGCTTCTAGTTTTTTCTTTCGTTTCCTTTATATTCTGAAAAATATGCGTAAAAATCCGCAGGCTACGTATTATGACGTAAACGGAATGGAACGAATCAATAATAGAATAAATTAAATAATATTAATATTAAAATATTAAATAATATTAATATTAATATAAAAATTATAATAATAATCGATAATAAAAGAAATTAAGGACAATGGAACACATATTCGATTTATACTAAATATCCGCGGCTGTCCTGATATTTATACGCCAGTCGCGTACATACGTTCAAGTTATAATTTCTAATACCATTAGAAAGTTAGGAGAATTTTAATCGAGAACGAGCTCTATACCCTTTGAACGTAATTTGTTCGTCACTTAATCGCTGCACGCGGTAAACACTAACGAGCAGCTCTTAAACAAAAGTATTTGTACGTTATGGTCAACAACGGGGTGACTAGTTATTAGCGCGTTCTCCTGTTTCATTGAAATTTTAATTGCATCAACGTAGTACGTTCTATGGTCGACGTCTTAACATAATTGTACGGATCGAATGTCTTTACGTAAAACTGTCCCGTGCATGTTGACGATTCGCGGCCAATCAACGATATCAGGCCGAATGTTACGTGCTCAACGCTATTTTTTCGCGTTCACGCTCTTATTGTTTGCGCGAAGGTTCAACGCGTTCGCGCGGCGTACGCGATAATACGCGCTCCGGGAATTTTATCCAAGGAGCATTGTGCGAGCGCAACACGTTGCGACACCACATCCTTTGCCTCTCTCGAAACGTCTTAATAACGAATTATGGTGCAATCGAACCATGCGCGTATAGCAAAAAGCAATCGTTTCTAGCCGTTCACTTTGAACACCGCGAAGGTTAATTTGGCAACTACATATATATCCATGTATTGTGTTTCTAACGATTGCCAAATGCTATTTTCATGCATATAGTGATGCTATCCTTTTGTTACGAAGGATTAGCATCAGAGAAATTTTCGGCTTATTACGCATATTGAAAATGTAACTTAAGATTCATCTTTTTTTTCAGCAAATATGCAGAGATACGCACAGGTGCGTTTGAGTATTAGAGCACCTACTGGTTACATTTATTGGAACGCTCTAGCGGATTTTACGCTGTAAAACATACGACGTGAATGAAAGTTCGGATTTATAATAAAATAAGCAGAAGATACAATCGGAAAAAGGATCTCAGCAAGACGATAGTATTAGGACAGCGTTAGGAAACGGTAGGCCAAGAAAAGCCGGTCGAAAGATGATTCGTAGAACTAAAGGAAAGTGTTGAGATACTGATCCGTTTCATAGCGCCGATGCGAGCGAAAAGCGAACTAAAAATTGCGCGTTTAAGCACTAAAATGTCTATATACTATCACGAAACTACGAAATATTACTAATCTTCTATTTACAAGGAAGCTCGTAAGTCTCGTGACCAATTTACACGAAAAAAGATCGAGTTAGGGACACGATAACGCGTTAATGAAACTTCTAATCTCTAAATCTCTAGAGAGAAATCCTTAAAAGCTGTAGATCCTTATTAAACAATTTACCGATTACGACGATAAGTCCCCTGATGCTCGTAACCAATTTTACACAGAAAACGGATCACCAAAGTTGCAAGACTTTCGAGTTGGAGGGAATGACGCGTTAACGAGAGCGTCGCGACGTATAATGTTTACAACGTTTGCGTGGAAATTAACACGATCAGGAATAAGCTGGATCGTTGTCACCGTTTACGATCGTGTTTCCGAGATGAAAGAAACAGCTACTATTATGCAATCGATCGTTTCGAACTAGTAAACGGCGTAGCGAAATAAAACTCGGTGTAAGTCTTAACATACGTTCACTAGCAGGAACGTGTTTTATTGAAACTTTTACGACTCGCTACCGGCTGCTCCAGCCGTTGCATTATTTGAATAACATCGAAGATTGTTGACCTAGCAACCGAACGAAGGTGCGATCCAATTGGATGTGGATGTAATTACACCTTGAAATACCTTTCGTCATCGAGCATTTCCAATTCCCCACCGAGTGTCCTCCATTTTTGCGCTTAGTCTTTACGCTCGATATCGTCGCGATTTGCAAGCACTCGCTAGCAACAGAACGTGCGATCGTCGTCGCGCGTCGCCGTTTCGACAGAATTAACGTCGTTGGAATCTCACAACGATTGAGAAACCGCATATTTACTTCGCGCGAAAACCACGATGAACGAGTTATGTCTCGTTCGGGCTAATTTCTTTGAAGTAGTCAATGTGTCGATTTTTAATTTATGCTTCAAATATGTAATATCGGAAAATAAGGATAGAAATTTTTTTCCGATTACTTACAATTTATTAATATTAAATTGAATATACAAATATAAATTGGACAGAGAACGATATTTATTTAACGGAAACTAAATGCAATACTCGTATCTATATCAAATAACTTTACAGTTATTTGATCACTCTTGTCACAACGAATCTAACACACACACTCTCTCTCTCTAACAACTCTATCAATTCTCACGACTCTACTCTTCGACGACTCAATTAGCTCTGATCTTCGCCAATACACTCCTGCTCGGTCGTGCTCGCTCTTGCTCTCGTCCTCTCACACACACACACGCACACTTTTCGGCTCACATACTCTGGCCTCTCGATTGCCACTCCTTGAAATGTGGAACCGTACTTCTGTTTTGACGCTGCTTATCTTTTCTCGCGTCACTGTTACTAGGCGCTCTTGGATGTAAACAAACCACGAAAGACGACGTACACGGTGTATTCTAATTTCAGCCGATCTCCAATCAAAGCTATTCTACGATATTACAAATATTAAGAATCGAAGATCCAGTGTGGAGAATTTGAAGGGTTGACTCTGAGATTTGAGAGTAATTTCAGAGAATAGAAGCTTAATTCCTGCGATTACTTCCTTCACATACTTCCCCTTTTCGGATCTTGACACTACGCAAGTCTCTTTCGGTCGTGCCGTACACCTCGCTGCAATATGTCCAAATCCGCTGCACTCGGAACACCTAACACCTTCTCCCCCCTCCGGACACTTAACACTTAGATGATCCTCACTACCGCAAATGAAGCATCTTCTTTTCTTCATTGCATCTACAGATTGACTGGGCTTCCCGTTCTTCTGGGTTTTAGCCAGCTTCACAATCGACTTTGCTCTGCGACTCTTCTGCTCTTCGTACATCACTAACCTCTTCCTCAACTCTTTGATTGACGTAGCACCGTACAATATAGCCTTATTGTTCTCGACGTCTATTATTCCATCCACTATGTATTCCACCTTTGCTTCCTCCTCTATGTCCACATGGCTGGCTATTTCGAGCATGCGGTACATGTAAGCCAAACATGCTTCATCACTCTCCTTTTTTGTTTCTTCAAGTTTCTGATGTACTTGCCTACTGTTGACTTTCCTCGAAAATTCTTTCACTAGCCCCCTCTTCAACTCATGCCAAGTCCTAGCATGACACTCGAAGCTCGCAAATATTTTCGCTGATCCCTTCAGCAGCTTCCTGGCGTAGACTGCCTTCTGCCCATCCGACCACATGCACGTATCAGCGACTTCCTCGAACGACTCGAACCATCGTTCGACATTTTCACCTTTGTCGCCACTAAACGACTCTAATGCATCTCCGACGTCTCTAAAACTCAGTGTCGAACCAACACATGCCCTTCGACAATATTCATCACGGTCCTGAGACACCCTTCGCGTATCTCTCTTGTATCCTCTTGCGTTTTTCTTGTCATCTTCATCCTCACTTTCGTCGTCGCTTTCTTCTTCCGACGATATGTCGTTACCATCCATGGCCGCTTGTAGCCGTGCGCGTAATTCTACTTTTCTTCCCGTCGTTTTTAAACCCAAACTAGTGAGGCGCTCCTTCAACTCCTTCGTATTCATTTTCTCAACATCTTCATCTTCGTTACAATCACGCTCAGCTCTCTGTACGTTTCCTAAATCTCGTTGACCGGTTAGCTCTTCACCGCCCGTCGATCCCTTAGGATACGATTGTCCAGCCTTACACGCCCGATTCAGCCTTGCAATTAGCACTGACCTCGCACCCGATATAGGGAGGTTCATTCGCGCGAGCTTACTCCTCAGCTCCTCCAGCGTCGAACCCTCTTCACCCGACAATCGTTCGTCCCCAACGTTTGCCATTTTTCACACTACACAAACTTAAACAGTCAACGATATCGTCTTTTACCGCACCGCGTACCGGTAAATTCACAACTAACTCGAATAGCTCTGTTAAACCGTTTCGTTTTCTGTCTTGTCCAATCCCGGACGAGCCCCCAAAAATATGTAATATCGTGATATAATGTATTTACAAGGAGTGGACAATAGAGATGTTAATAATTCACGCCAACGTACAGAAAACAGCGCAACTAAATAACTAGATAGCGACTCGACTTTTACCAAAACGCAATCAACACTCTCTCGGCAACGCCACTCGCAAACTCTGTCTCCGCTCAACTCGCACTCGGCTCCACGACTCACACTCTGTTTCTCGACTCACACTCTGGCCGTTGTCGCATTCTATTGCCTTTTTCCTAGGCCCACCGCACACGTGTTCTGCAGACGCTCGTAGCCAGGGTCACGTAGGTCTTTTCCACGAAACTATGCACTTGAAAAGACCGATGACACATTGATGGGCTCGACGGCGCCTCGGCTCTCGCGACATTGTTCATAGTTCGCCCGATATCTCTTAGGCCTTTGTTCCACGATACTACATATATATATACTGGTGTACTGGTCATCATTTTTCCACACGTTTTTAGCTTTTTAGCTGTTTGTGTATGGGCGCCTAATCAGCCAATCAGAAATAGCCGGTATTCTATGAATCCTTTTCTTCAATGCTCGAAGAGCTGGATATTTATCCAAAGCTGATGCCCCAAACATATACTCGAAATTTTCAAGGGCCGCTGCAAACACGAAGTCCGCCCATGTCGTCTGAAA
>NW_022884923.1:0-20271 GCF_011952205.1 Bombus bifarius | reverse complement strand
TACTAAATATCCGCGGCTGTCCTGATATTTATACGCCAGTCGCGTACATACGTTCAAGTTATAATTTCTAATACCATTAGAAAGTTAGGAGAATTTTAATCGAGAACGAGCTCTATACCCTTTGAACGTAATTTGTTCGTCACTTAATCGCTGCACGCGGTAAACACTAACGAGCAGCTCTTAAACAAAAGTATTTGTACGTTATGGTCAACAACGGGGTGACTAGTTATTAGCGCGTTCTCCTGTTTCATTGAAATTTTAATTGCATCAACGTAGTACGTTCTATGGTCGACGTCTTAACATAATTGTACGGATCGAATGTCTTTACGTAAAACTGTCCCGTGCATGTTGACGATTCGCGGCCAATCAACGATATCAGGCCGAATGTTACGTGCTCAACGCTATTTTTTCGCGTTCACGCTCTTATTGTTTGCGCGAAGGTTCAACGCGTTCGCGCGGCGTACGCGATAATACGCGCTCCGGGAATTTTATCCAAGGAGCATTGTGCGAGCGCAACACGTTGCGACACCACATCCTTTGCCTCTCTCGAAACGTCTTAATAACGAATTATGGTGCAATCGAACCATGCGCGTATAGCAAAAAGCAATCGTTTCTAGCCGTTCACTTTGAACACCGCGAAGGTTAATTTGGCAACTACATATATATCCATGTATTGTGTTTCTAACGATTGCCAAATGCTATTTTCATGCATATAGTGATGCTATCCTTTTGTTACGAAGGATTAGCATCAGAGAAATTTTCGGCTTATTACGCATATTGAAAATGTAACTTAAGATTCATCTTTTTTTTCAGCAAATATGCAGAGATACGCACAGGTGCGTTTGAGTATTAGAGCACCTACTGGTTACATTTATTGGAACGCTCTAGCGGATTTTACGCTGTAAAACATACGACGTGAATGAAAGTTCGGATTTATAATAAAATAAGCAGAAGATACAATCGGAAAAAGGATCTCAGCAAGACGATAGTATTAGGACAGCGTTAGGAAACGGTAGGCCAAGAAAAGCCGGTCGAAAGATGATTCGTAGAACTAAAGGAAAGTGTTGAGATACTGATCCGTTTCATAGCGCCGATGCGAGCGAAAAGCGAACTAAAAATTGCGCGTTTAAGCACTAAAATGTCTATATACTATCACGAAACTACGAAATATTACTAATCTTCTATTTACAACGAAGCTCGTAAGTCTCGTGACCAATTTACACGAAAAAAGATCGAGTTTGAGACACGATAACGCGTTAATGAAACTTCTAATCTCTAAATCTCTAGAGAGAAATCCTTAAAAGCTGTAGATCCTTAATAAACAATTTACCGATTACGACGATAAGTCCCCTGATGCTCGTAACCAAGGTTTATGACGGATGCTTAAGGCTATTGAAGGTACGCCGTACGGAAGAGCGGACATCTGGTGTCCGTCTGGCCCGCGGTGTGTGACCTGGGCCAGGCAGAGAGTCTCCTGGCGTAACATCCTCCCCCCGTTGAGAGGGTACCGATCAAA
The DNA here is from genome assembly GCF_011952205.1 of Bombus bifarius. Taxonomy (NCBI): domain Eukaryota; kingdom Metazoa; phylum Arthropoda; class Insecta; order Hymenoptera; family Apidae; genus Bombus; species Bombus bifarius. The sequence goes on along the minus strand of NW_022884923.1, from coordinate 18,755 downwards.
ATTTCATTAAAGGTGGAGTTAATTGGAGCAGCCGCCCGACTCCTTGTTGATTGCTAATTGTCCTTATTCTGCTTGATCGGGTTGGCTCGTTGGTAGGACGAGCTGTGTGGCACGTCGTTCCAAGATGCTCGTTGCCGTATGACTTGTGGTAGTCTGGATGAGGCCGTTGTCGCCAGGGTGACTTCGAAGATACGGTTGAAAGTCCGGTGCGTTGAGGATATGTTGTCTTCCTTGCGTTCTGGATCGCCGTGGTCATCTGCATTGCCTGGCGATTTTCTATTGCGGTTCGCGAACCAGGAAGTGTCGTGAAACAGCTCGGCCCATGAAGTATCGTGAGACACCTCGTCCCAGGAGGTGTCGTTGTACAGCTCGCCGATTTCACAAAGGCACGTGAAATCCGTGTGTGGTTGCACAATGAAGACGTGAAGGAGGTCTTCGGTGGATTGGGGGACAGGGCTCCCCCCGCTGACCCATTCGTATCGCATTCTCTTAGTGATGATCCCCGGTGATGGGTGTGTCTAGCGCACGGGACCATCGGATTTGTTGGTGCCGATGTTATTTAGGAGAGTGAGGGAATAGGCTTCGTTTCTAAGTGGTTAAGCGAAGGGTCTTAACCGCCCTCGAGAGAAAGTGGTTAGTGGGAGGACAGTTGCAGCGTACGTGCGAAAAACCAACTTTCCTTAGTTAAGCCGTGGTAGACAATAGTCTCGAGAAATTCCTCGGAAACAGATGTTTGTTTGAAGGACCTTAGCAGGCAAGTGACTCAGGTTTATGACGGATGCTTAAGGCTATTGAGGGTACGCCGTACGGAAGAGCGGACATCTGGTGTCCGTCTGGCCCGCGGTGTGTGACCTGGGCCAGGCAGAGAGTCTCCCGGCGTAACAATTGCGAACTAACTACCTTTAAATATTATAAATATTCAATGGTATATATAAATCCAACTATCTTAAAGTTTCATATTTTTATCTTGCATGAAATTCTTATAAAACAGGAAAATTAATTTTTCTCTGTCTCTCTCCCTCTCTTTGATATAAACGCCGCAGTTAAAAAATAAATATGTATGACCTCATGTATATTCATATGTATTTAAGCATCTTTCTTCGTAACTTTGAATGGTTTTCAATTTCATTTAAATTGTTGCATGGCAACGTGATTTCTGTTGCAAAATTCATATACTTGTAGAAACGTCAGTCGTAAATCAAGCATAACAACAGTTTTACAGTATGTTGTAGAGATTACTTTGTTATTTAAACTTAGAGATCTTCCTGCTTACAGTAATTACAAAAAGTAACTGTACACCATCGTATTTAGAACAGCATTTATAATATATACCAATTAATTAAGACTAAGTCTTAAGATAAGACTGATTAAAATATTAGCTTTCGTATCATTTGTAATACTTTCATACATGCTTATAAATAATTAATGCTATCAAAATGAAACGTAAAAACTGATTTAAAAAAAAGGAAGAGAGACGCTTCATTGGGAAATAAGGATACATACGTACAAGTACTTTTTGTAGCCACTGTGTGGCTTTCAAACTCAATTCCAGGGCAAAAAAGAAATTATTGAAAAACGGTTACCTAATATGTACATCATAGTGAAGCAATTATCAAAGGCGAATCCAACGAAAAAACGACACAAAGTGAACTGCCAGAAGCTACCCGTGAACGCAGTAGCCACCCCAGCGAGAAATCCCATTAAATTAGCTCCGAGCAAAGCTGGTATTCTTCCATATTGATCAGCAACCCATCCAAAAATTAATCCTCCGAAGATAGCGCCGATGAAGAAGATACTTTGAGCTATGGTTGGCAGTGCATCATACTGACAAACCCATCCCAACTGCAACAGAAAACTACAGTCGAATGATTTACTTCTGATCACGATCAGCATCACGGGAATCTTATAGCAATTTCAACGCCTCGATTAAACGAATTTTCGATCAAAGTTTCGAAATTCCTAATGAAGCGCGCCTCTGTCCTTTTTCCTTTCCCTTTGAGGAAAAAAGAAGGAGAAGCTTAAGACCCTGCGCGTTCTCGCGTCCTTCTTCTGGATGCTTCCTACCCCTCGATGAATAATTCTCCTCCTGACGAGCGACGCAAAGTTCATGGAAATCCACTGGAGCAAAAAGTCTTGCAATTTATGTCGAACAAATCTGTGTGTTCGCGCTGTTGCTCGTTATAACGTTTTATTAAAGTTTCTTTTCAATCCGGTATTTTCATTTTCAGTTTCATTTTCAGATTGTATTTTATTTGGCAATGTAACGCTTGAATTTAGAATGTACTCTGTAATTTCACTACATGCACTAATTATTACTGCAATATGTACTAGTAATTCTGTTACGTACTATAATTTTCCTCTGTGGAAATCGACATTGTTAATTTTCCCACTTCTGAACTATCGATCTTTCCACAAACGTTTATTCGACCCTTTCCATCGTTCTTCTTTCTTTCCAAAAATTGTACACTACGCTTATTTTTTATCGAAATAGATCATGCAAATAATCGAATACGACATACACAGTATAAAGGGATTGATTGATAGGAACAGATAAAATATTCAAAAAGCAGGAAATTACAAGTCGAACATTTTCTGTCACCTCGAATGCCAGAGACGCATAAGGGACGGTGGTATAATTAAATTCCCATCCTTGTTGGCAATCTTTCGTTGGCCACGATGGGTCCGGTACGTGGCTTCCATTTAGCAAAATTTCCGTGTAATTTACATCGTACATGCTGCATCTCGAGTAACCTTCGCGGTTGACTGGTATCGCCAGCGACAGCCTGAAACGAAGGAGAAGATAACGTAGATTGGTTCACGGTCTTCGATGCCGATGGACGTTCCGACAAGCGAGTAATTAACGTTCTATTTGAAACTCGACAAAAAACATTGGGAATCTCGAGTATTTGTTGAGCTAATAATATTGATTGTTAGTCGAGTCTGATAAAACGTATTTGATTGGAATTTCATTTAAAGCGAAGAAAGTTATTTTCAATTGTAGCTGGATGTACGTTAATTGCTGTTTTCCTGTCTTTACAAATTACTCATTCCTTTGTTTCATCAGCCTTTTCGGTTATTATTGTCTCGTATTATTATTGTCGAGTATTGTCTCGTGGTTATTATCTCAACGCTTTTATCGTGTCAATTTATTGCGTTGTGTTCATACGGGTTTGTAGAATATATAATAAACAATGCAATGAGAAATGAAAATGAGAAAATTTTAAAGAATTATTAAATTAGGTAAATTGAAGGGAAAGAAGTTCTGTGAAGGAACTGGATTGGATCTAAACAGATAATAAAGAAAGATGATCCAAGATTTGCGACCTCCGACGTATGTCGAAAACACTTACTCATTAATAACGAATGTCATTAAGATAATTCAGTGACGGTAATTGCGTCTGTTATTCTGATGAATGTTACATAACGAGATAGGAAGTCGATGTCATGATGACTGGCGCTGTCTGAATCAAATCAACCCTATTCACAACCAGATAATACCGTCAAACGATGTTTACATTATTATAATATGAAATCCAATTTGAAGGCTTCGTGAATTTCTATTATCCTTCAATGAAATTATGAAATAATGGCGCAATTTAATGATAAAGATTATTATTATTTCATTAGGCTTGCTGTATAATTTGCTAGATTGTCTTCAACCAGATAAATATATCAATAATTTTGGCAATGGCTATCATCACATACTTTATCGAAAGAGAGAACATTGGTTCTCTTTGATTTTCGATCGTTGAATCGTCGAAAGAAAACTTCGCGGCTCAGAGAAAGTTCTCCTACAAACACGTACATAGCATAAAAATCGGTAACACGCGGAAGTTCTACAGGAAAAAAATCAAAAAGACTTGCTGAGCAAGGCAAGAACTTTCCAATAGAAGGTGAGCATAATAATAAATAACACTTGCACGGATGCTTGCGGAGGAGTCGTTGACTATATTAAACTAATACTAATTATGAAACAATGTAACAGTAACGGTACTAGTCGTAATTAACATACTATCGTTAACATTATCGTGATATCGAAATTTCTTCCCACAAGATCACCGATTAATTGCATCGATTTGCGAAATTCTTAGTGTTCGATGATTATCATAGTCGAGGAAAGGTATTTACAAGATATTAACATCCGCATCTAATCACATCTCGTAGCATCGCGACTTATCACGCGTATCGCCTAACCTTTACATGAATATTGAACGAACGAACACTTCGAACGCATTACGCAAGTGTACGTTACGTTTTTCATTCGCCGGTAAAAGCTTTCAAAAACGAGTTAATGAGCGAATGATACGTGGCATGCGCGAAAGAAACGAATGCTTGCCCATAGAATAGCTGAAAATGATTCGAAAAGTATACTAGCAAAATAACAATAGATTCAGATGATAACTGACCACTCGACCAGGATTAGTCACAGCCTTTTAACAATTCTATCGATTTTTTGCTACTATTATACTTATTTACTCCAAAGCTAAGATCCTACCTAGGCTAAACTAAACGTTAACTATGACTCACAGTTGGAAAATGCACTTATCTTATACGTAATCATTTATCAATTACTGAGTTCGTTAAGTTCTATTTTTGTTTGCTGAAAGGAAAAAATCTTCCATTAATTAATCATCGCTATATCGTTGTTTGCTATTGTCTTTCGTCTGATCGACAATCATTTACCCATTCCATCGTTGTAGAACTCTTCATTTCTGGTTCCTATAATCTGGTATTTAATATCATCGAATTTATTTTGAAGCACGTGCACGTGCCAAAAAATTAGGTCACGGAAGTTTTATGCATTTCTGTGAAATCTGAAAGGGCAAAATTGCAAAGTACACGTGTGACACGTGGAAATATATAAAACATCGGAAAGTAGCACGCTTTGTAACGTTTAATCGAGGTAAAACAATTTTTTATCCAGCTTCTAGTTTTTTCTTTTGCTTCCTTTATATTCTGAAAAATATGCGTAAAAATCCGCAGGCTACGTATTATGACGTAAACGGAATGGAACGAATCAATAATAGAATAAATTAAATAATATTAATATTAAAATATTAAATAATATTAATATTAATATAAAAATTATAATAATAATAATCGATAATAAAAGAAATTAAGGACAATGGAACACATATTCGATTTATACTAAATATCCGCGGCTGTCCTGATATTTATACGCCAGTCGCGTACATACGTTCAAGTTATAATTTCTAATACCATTAGAAAGTTAGGAGAATTTTAATCGAGAACGAGCTCTATACCCTTTGAACGTAATTTGTTCGTCACTTAATCGCTGCACGCGGTAAACACTAACGAGCAGCTCTTAAACAAAAGTATTTGTACGTTATGGTCAACAACGGGGTGACTAGTTATTAGCGCGTTCTCCTGTTTCATTGAAATTTTAATTGCATCAACGTAGTACGTTCTATGGTCGACGTCTTAACATAATTGTACGGATCGAATGTCTTTACGTAAAACTGTCCCGTGCATGTTGACGATTCGCGGCCAATCAACGATATCAGGCCGAATGTTACGTGCTCAACGCTATTTTTTCGCGTTCACGCTCTTATTGTTTGCGCGAAGGTTCAACGCGTTCGCGCGGCGTACGCGATAATACGCGCTCCGGGAATTTTATCCAAGGAGCATTGTGCGAGCGCAACACGTTGCGACACCACATCCTTTGCCTCTCTCGAAACGTCTTAATAACGAATTATGGTGCAATCGAACCATGCGCGTATAGCAAAAAGCAATCGTTTCTAGCCGTTCACTTTGAACACCGCGAAGGTTAATTTGGCAACTACATATATATCCATGTATTGTGTTTCTAACGATTGCCAAATGCTATTTTCATGCATATAGTGATGCCATCCTTTTGTTACGAAGGATTAGCATCAGAGAAATTTTCGGCTTATTACGCATATTGAAAATGTAACGTAAGATTCATCTTTTTTTTCAGCAAATATGCAGAGATACGCACAGGTGCGTTTGAGTATTAGAGCACCTACTGGTTACATTTATTGGAACGCTCTAGCGGATTTTACGCTGTAAAACATACGACGTGAATGAAAGTTCGGATTTATAATAAAATAAGCAGAAGATACAATCGGAAAAAGGATCTCAGCAAGACGATAGTATTAGGACAGCGTTAGGAAACGGTAGGCCAAGAAAAGCCGGTCGAAAGATGATTCGTAGAACTAAAGGAAAGTGTTGAGATATTGATCCGTTTCATAGCGCCGATGCGAGCGAAAAGCGAACTAAAAATTGCGCGTTTAAGCACTAAAATGTCTATATACTATCACGAAACTACGAAATATTACTAATCTTCTATTTACAACGAAGCTCGTAAGTCTCGTGACCAATTTACACGAAAAAAGATCGAGTTAGGGACACGATAACGCGTTAATGAAACTTCTAATCTCTAAATCTCTAGAGAGAAATCCTTAAAAGCTGTAGATCCTTAATAAACAATTTACCGATTACGACGATAAGTCCCCTGATGCTCGTAACCAATTTTACACAGAAAACGGATCACCAAAGTTGCAAGACTTTCGAGTTGGAGGGAATGACGCGTTAACGAGAGCGTCGCGACGTATAATGTTTACAAAGTTTGCGTGGAAATTAACACGATCAGGAATAAGCTGGATCGTTGTCACCGTTTACGATCGTGTTTCCGAGATGAAAGAAACAGCTACTATTATGCAATCGATCGTTTCGAACTAGTAAACGGCGTAGCGAAATAAAACTCGGTGTAAGTCTTAACATACGTTCACTAGCAGGAACGTGTTTTATTGAAACTTTTACGACTCGCTACCGGCTGCTCCAGCCGTTGCATTATTTGAATAACATCGAAGGTTGTTGACCTAGCAACCGAACGAAGGTGCGATCCAATTGGATGTGGATGTAATTACACCTTGAAATACCTTTCGTCATCGAGCATTTCCAATTCCCCGCCGAGTGTCCTCCATTTTTGCGCTTAGTCTTTACGCTCGATATCGTCGCGATTTGCAAGCACTCGCTAGCAACAGAATGTGCGATCGTCGTCGCGCGTCGCCGTTTCGACAGAATTAACGTCGTTGGAATCTCACAACGATTGAGAAACCGCATATTTACTTCGCGCGAAAACCACGATGAACGAGTTATGTCTCGTTCGGGCTAATTTCTTTGAAGTAGTCAATGTGTCGATTTTTAATTTATGCTTCAAATATGTAATATCGGAAAATAAGGATAGAAATTTTTTTCCGATTACTTACAATTTATTAATATTAAATTGAATATACAAATATAAATTGGACAGAGAACGATATTTATTTAACGGAAACTAAATGCAATACTCGTATCTATATCAAATAACTTTACAGTTATTTGATCACTCTCGTCACAACGAATCTAACACACACACTCTCTCTCTCTAACAACTCTATCAATTCTCACGACTCTACTCTTCGACGACTCAATTAGCTCTGATCTTCGCCAATACACTCCTGCTCGGTCGTGCTCGCTCTTGCTCTCGTCCTCTCACACACACACACACGCACACTTTTCGGCTCACATACTCTGGCCTCTCGATTGCCACTCCTTGAAATGTGGAACCGTACTTCTGTTTTGACGCTGCTTATCTTTTCTCGCGTCACTGTTACTAGGCGCTCTTGGATGTAAACAAACCACGAAAGACGACGTACACGGTGTTTTCTAATTTCAGCCGATCTCCAATCAAAGCTATTCTACGATATTACAAATATTAAGAATCGAAGATCCAGTGTGGAGAATTTGAAGGGTTGACTCTGAGATTTGAGAGTAATTTCAGAGAATAGAAGCTTAATTCCTGCGATTACTTCCTTCACATACTTCCCCTTTTCGGATCTTGACACTACGCAAGTCTCTTTCGGTCGTGCCGTACACCTCGCTGCAATATGTCCAAATCCGCTGCACTCGGAACACCTAACACCTTCTCCCCTCTCCGGACACTTAACACTTAGATGATCCTCACTACCGCAAATGAAGCATCTTCTTTTCTTCATTGCATCTACAGATTGACTGGGCTTCCCGTTCTTCTGGGTTTTAGCCGGCTTCACAATCGACTTTGCTCTGCGACTCTTCTGCTCTTCGTACATCACTAACCTCTTCCTCAACTCTTTGATTGACATAGCGCCGTACAATATAGCCTTATTGTTCTCGTCGTCTATTATTCCATCCTCTATGTATTCCACCTTTGCTTCCTCCTCTTTGTCCACATGGCTGGCTATTTCGAGCATGCGGTACATGTAAGCCAAACATGCTTCATCACTCTCCTTTTTTGTTTCTTCAAGTTTCTGATGTACTTGCCTACTGTTGACTTTCCTCGAAAATTCTTTCACTAGCCCCCTCTTCAACTCATGCCAAGTCCTGGCATGACACTCGAAGCTCGCAAATATTTTCGCTGATCCCTTCAGCAGCTTCCTGGCGTAGACTGCCTTCTGCCCATCCGACCACATGCACGTATCAGCGACTTCCTCGAACGACTCGAACCATCGTTCGACATTTTCACCTTTGTCGCCACTAAACGACTCTAATGCATCTTCGACGTCTCTAAAACTCAGTGTCGAACCAACACATGCCCTTCGACAATATTCATCACGGTCCTGATACACCCTTCGCGTATCTCTCTTGTATCCTCTTGCGTTTTTCTTGTCATCTTCATCCTCACTTTCGTCGTCGCTTTCTTCTTCCGACGATATGTCGTTACCATCCATGGCCGCTTGTAGCCGTGCGCGTAATTCTACTTTTCTTCCCGTCGTTTTTAAACCCAAACTAGCGAGGCGCTCCTTCAACTCCTTCGTATTCATTTTCTCAACATCTTCATCTTCGTTACAATCACGCTCAGCTCTCTGTACGTTTCCTAAATCTCGTTGACCGGTTAGCTCTTCACCGCCCGTCGATCCCTTAGGATACGATTGTCCAGCCCTACACGCCCGATTCAGCCTTGCAATCAGCACTGACCTCGCACCCGATATAGGGAGGTTCATTCGCGCGAGCTTACTCCTCAGCTCCTCCAGCGTCGAACCCTCTTCACCCGACAATCGTTCGTCCCCAACGTTTGCCATTTTTCACACTACACAAACTTAAACAGTCAACGATATCGTCTTTTACCGCACCGCGTACCGGTAAATTCACAACTAGCTCGAATAGCTCTGTTAAACCGTTTCGTTTTCTGTCTTGTCCAATCCCGGACGAGCCCCCAAAAATATGTAATATCGTGATATAATGTATTTACAAGGAGTGGACAATAGAGATGTTAATCAGACAGAAAAAGACGATTGTTGTTCAACCTGAACTATTCACGCCAAACGTACAGAAAACAGCGCAACTAAATAACTAGATAGCGACTCGACTTTTACCAAAACGCAATCAACACTCTCTCGGCAACGCCACTCGCAAACTCTGTCTCCGCTCAACTCGCACTCGGCTCCTCGACTCACACTCTGTTTCTCGACTCACACTCTGGCCGTTGTCGCATTCTATTGCCTTTTTCCTAGGCCCACCGCACACGTGTTCTGCAGACGCTCGTAGCCAGGGTCACGTAGGTCTTTTCCACGAAACTATGCACTTGAAAAGACCGATGACACATTGATGGGCCCGACGGCGCCTCGGCTCTCGCGACATTGTTCATAGTTCGCCCGATATTTCTTAGGCCTTTCGTCCACGATACTACATATATATATACTGGTGTACTGGTCATCTTTTTTCCACACGTTTTTAGCTTTTTAGCTGTTTGTGTATGGGCGCCTAATCAGCCAATCAGAAATAGCCGGTATTCTATGAATCCTTTTCTTCAATGCTCGAAGAGCTGGATATTTATCCAAAGCTGATGCCCCAAACATATACTCGAAATTTTCAAGGGCCGCTGCAAACACGAAGTCCGCCCATGTCGTCTGAAAAAAGGTTTGTATACATTTATTTTGTACCTCCTCTATTAAACAATTTTTTTAATTTACCTTGAAAAATGTGAAAAATCGAACTCTTAACTAAAGATCACTAGCTTTTTAGGAAGAATTTGGATTTTTATTTTATTGTCAGAATTTAATGGATAATTTTAGAAACTTCAACCTTTGGAGGTATTTGTTAATTAAAAATGACAAAACTGGTATTATGTAAAAAAGAGTAATGTGTATCCTGAATCAATGTCGAATGGAAATTAGACAGTTCTATAAAAATAATCCTTCTCACGATTCCACAACTTCATAGCTTAATTAAATACAATTCTTCGGCGATATAATTACAAATACATTTACAGGAATTGTGTAATATGATAAATATCTCGTTAAAGAAATTGAAATCGTAAATTCCGCGGATAACCAGCGTTTATCATATAGAGACAGGGATTTGCAAAGAATAAAAGTTGTAGAACGTTGAAAGGCGTTGAGAGAAACGTGATGTTATCCCGTTATTCGTTAACGCAACGCAGTTAAAAAAAATCCCGTAGGAAGATTACGATAATAGATAACCTGAGTCGAGTGTTTGTCGGGGGATCTAAAAGATTCTTTCGAGTTGAGCGTCTGAGATTGCAGAGAAGAAAATTTGGAAGCCATCGAATTCGTGATGTCGATAGAAATCTTCAGTTGGAATCGTTGTATCATAACGTAGTCTGCTTATTGTCGATAAGACTTTACTAAACTAAAAGTGACTACTAAAAGTTTCTATCCTCTAAATTCTATCTACGATTCTATAATCTAAAAACTGACTTTTGCAAACAAACTGTAACATTCGCTTAACGGAAAGACATACGTATCTTGTTTGTACTCGTCTTTTCACAATGAATTCTTGAACGTCTGTCTCTGTGGTGAGACAAATGCAAAGTCATCTCATCAGTTACTCACCTTGCTTCAAATCTCCAAGAGTATCGACGAGCACGTCGCATATCATCGCATCCCATTCGTTCCTTCCCATTAGATCGTACTTCTTCGCCAAGTATCGCGCCACAGCGTTACTCTGCGCTACCGGTTTCCCGTCTATCTCCAGCACAGGCAGCATTTTATAAGGCATTGCTAAGAACAAACATGGCTCATATGAACACTGTGTAGAGGGAAACGATCGATAGGAAATCACAACACAGCTTCCGAGGCCGTTGCGTTCTTGTGAATAAATGAATCGAAATCATTTCGGTTTTAATCAACATGGCCTAGTAAAGAAATACAGAAATGTCTTCTTTCTCCTTTTTTTCTTTTCTTACGATTACGATGGACAGGGTATCGCGTGTTTTTGACTGTTGGGAAGAACCTAAAGTTTTTAAAATCAAGGATAAAAGATCGAGTATAAAATTTGTAATTCTCACGGAAAGGAACGAATCTGTCCGATGCGGTGTACTGAATGTACGAGGAACGATCAGTATCGTTTTGCGGGAAGACCTTATGCAATGATAGTGGACTTACAACTGCGAATAAAAAATTCACGTCGCATAATACCAGACACGGAAAAAATATTAGAAAATGTACACGGTTCTTGTAATGAAAATTGAAATGCAAGGAATATAAATCGAATGTCTCTTGCGAACGTAATTTTGTGTTTTACACCGACAGGATTGATTTACAGACTTACGTTGATTTTTGGTTTCTCTATCTGCAAGCGACATATAAGATTATATCGAAGACTATGCTGCGTAAAACTTTTATTATACTATTTACGATAGAAATGTCGCAACGGAAGATCGAATTTTATGTCTGCTTTGTTCTTTCGACTTTTTAGCTATGTTCTTGTTCATTTCCGAACTGATTTCAATTTTTTATCCTTTTTTTCCGACAAGTCCTAAAAAGTTTTTAAATTAACGAGAAACGTAGAAGTATTTTTGTATTCCTATTTTAAGTCACCTATTTACGGTTTTCTCAAAATATTCGAAATGCTTCGATTCATTGAAAACAATAAAGATTGCAACACAAAAATTCGAGAATCGTAAGTGAATTAAGTTGGTATTCGATAAACACGATATTACGGAAGCAAAACTTAATGAAAAGTTCGACTTTATTCCGTATGAAATTTTACTTTAAGTAAGTTTAGCCTGCACGTGAAACGAAAGTTTTATATACAGAAAAGTTTGAGTAAATGGTAGATACCTGAGAGTTGAACGATGAAAGTAAAAATCGATTCTTCACGCTTACAATCCTTGTATTCAGGCCAGAGTTCTTCGGGGATCCTCTCGTCGGTATACTCGATGCCAGTATATGCAAATATGTACCGTATATGTTCGGCACGACCACGGGCATTGAAGTAGATTAGTTTGTAGGTAGGTTCGTCGCTCATTTTCCTTGCTCTGTCAACTTATCGAGAAAAATGATACAATTAACTCGTGTAATTAACAGACTGTGTGCGTGTTTGTGTGTATAGAGAACAATTTATTTATAGATGGAATAATTCGTATAATACGCAAAATAAATCATTTAGAAGGCTGGAATATGTGTTTTTGAAACAATTAATTATGTCGAAAAATATTTCAAACGAGATATAATTATGAAAAAAATAATAATTAAATGTATGTAAATGTATGTAATAATAGTTAAATGTATGTAAATGTAATAATTAAATGTAATTAGTTGTGAAAAAAATAATAATAAAAAATAAATAAATGTAAAAAAAGAATTAAATGTAATTAGTTTCTTTATACGCACGCGATATTATTGGCGATATATGAAGGTCAACTTTATTTTTTTAAATAGATATATTTATACGTATATTTATAGATATAAATACATATATTATATAGATATAATAGTATATATAATATATATAATAATATATATGTCGAGTCTGAATCTCCGAGTCCGAGCTCGAGGCGCCCTCCCGGGGAGTGCTCGCGGGAGGTAGCGGTTCTGCGTTGAAGTTCTCCATCGTCCGGTCGCGCGTGGGGTACCTTTATTGTCGATAGTTACACTAGTGACGAGGGCCTCAGGCTTGATAACGAATCCGTGACCAACGGGAGGACAGGTTCCCTTGCTCTAACTCACACGTGCACCACTCCCTGCTCGTAAGGCACTCGACTTCCTTCACCGATCAGCTCTCTAGCAAGACTGCTCGTCATCCCAACGACGCCACCGAAACAAGACTCCGGTCGAGTGTCTCAGTACACACGATCCTCCGATCGACGTACGATTGCTATCGGTTTGGATACTTGCGATTGTTTCGTTATGGCTATATTAGGCTCTAGGTTGCAAGGTTAGGGTGTTGTCCTGAAGTTCCACAGGGGCCCCGGCGTCCTTTCGTCTCCGACTCGGCCATCCTGACACTTACACGTCCTCGTGTGTGGCCTGCTGGCTTAGTCTACCCGTCGGGGCTTCCACCACGCAGGCATCGACCCGGCGCTCGTCCTCGGGGCAATGTTTTTCTTCTCGCCGCGATGGACAGCGAGACGCGATGTGTCCCGGCATGTGGCAGTGAAAGCACAACGCTTTTGGTGGTGCAGCCGGTCGGCTTTCCTCCGGGCGTCGGGGGTCCTCCTTCGGTTACCACTTCGCCCTCTTGCGGCATTCGAATGTCGGATGTCCGTAAATACCGCAGTGGCCACACCTGGTCCAGGGGGCGGGTGACCTGCCTCGTTTGTTTCCGGAGCTCGCTAATGACCTCCACGGCGGGGGCGTTGGCCACTCCGTGTATAGGAAGGGCTTCATTTCTCTTTGGAATTGTTTCACCGACGTGATGTCACTCGTGAGCGCTAGTCGTTTAAAACGTTCATCGCGCGAGCCCAGCAGATGGAGGGCGGTGGCGGCGAGTACCTCTTCCCTGGTTGAATTTCGCCACTTCGACCCCAGGAGGGTGATGATACGATTTCCGTACGCTCCTGGTGTTTCGCCGTCCCGCGGTAGTTCCTCGGCTACCTTGATTAGCGACGCGGCTGCTACTTCTTGGCCACCGAAGTGCGCGGCGAATTGTTCCTTAAAATCTGGCCAGGTGTGCTCGTCGCCGTTCATTATCTGCGTAAGCCAATACGCTGCCGGACCCTCTAGGGCACGGTTTAGGGCAGAATACAGTGCGCTGTTTTTCAGGCGGTGGTCCCTCATGAGCAGGCCGACGGCTGTGCACAGGCGGCTGGATCTGCGTCCGCGGCTTCGGGGTTGAAGCGCGGTAGCGATACCCAGGTTGCCCGGTGTCCTTTCTTCTTCTTCTTCTTCTTCTTCCTCTTCTTCTTCCCTAGCGACCGCTTTAGTGCGCGCACGATACTCTTACGATCCCGTGCCGACAACGTGTGTTCGGATGCCACTTCTGATGTCGAGTCTGAATCCGAATTCGAGCTCGAGTCACATTCCGAGTTCGAGCTCGAGGCGCCCTCCCGGGCAGGGCTCGCGGGAGATTGCGATTCCGTGTTGGAGTTCTCCATCGTCCGGTCGCGGGTGGGGTACCTTTATTGTCGATAGTGACACTAGTGACGAGGGCCACAGGCTTGATAACGAATCCGCGGCCAACGGGAGGACTATCATATAAAAAGCAACAGGATACACGAAATAATATAATTCTGACTAGGACAACATAAACGCAAGAAGTGTTGATATTGAAAAAAATATTTAATTTTGTATATAAATATTTTCATATTTAAAAAAGTTTCCGGAAGCAGGAAGATTTACAAACAAATAATATCATAAACCGAATGTTTCATGATCCTTTTCTAATTAGAGTGTGTGACAGCATGTGAGAACGTTTCTTAAAAATATGACTTATTGCAATTACCTAATCGCAATTATAAACGATTAAGACCTTCTCACAACGAGGCAATCTATCCAAAGTATAAAACTCGTTATACTTGATGAGAAAACAAATCTCTACTTAGGTTTCATTTCGTTTCATCGCGTTCATAAAAAGTGAATTTGTATGAACGCATCGTGCAATTTAGTAATTAGGACTGTTGATCTCGCTGCAACATAGATGGATAGAAAAAAGCCATTTAAAATGATACAACGTCGGGAAGACAATTATGAAAATTATAAATGGAACACAAGATAAAATTGTTTAAGATTAATTCTTCTTTTTTTTTTTTTTTTTTAAATCGCGAGTGTTTGCAAACGAAGTTTCAATCTGTTTACAATGATAGCAATGAGAGGAGGATGTCTATGAAAGTTATAAATGCGATATTGAATAACATTTCTGCGAGTGGGTTTGTTTTTCGTTACAAATGTTTTTTAAACGAATCTGCAATCTGTTGGAAACTACGGAACAGTAACGGGACGACTGATAGGGAAATAAAAAAGATCGCGTTTTATTTGAACAGACAAATCTTTGAAATCTATTCGAAAGTCTATTTGAAATGGTACGAGCTCGAAAAGAACGGTGAATACTATAGAAGAAGGATTAATTAAAATTCTTATTAATCTGTACGCTTTGTATATTAAATACCTTGATCGATGCCAAGATAACAAATTATTATACAAAACAGTGAAGTATCCACGTCTGACATTAATATTGAGTATTACCATTACTGTAATTTAATTTTTAACCGATCCTGAAAATTCCTTAGAACGTAAAAAGTATAAAATGTTACTGTGCATTTCAAGATTAAATGCACTGTAATTTAGAAACAGTTATGAAGCGGAAACAAATAATTTATTCAGAATAAGAATTCTACGTAATCATGTTAAAAAAAAAACGTACTTATAACGCGTTTAAACTCCAAATATGTAAAGACAATAAGGGAAAAAAATTAAACGAAGAATCGTATTTTTTGTAAATTCACACAAGATTTTATCCAAAAAAAAATTGGCCTGTACCAATATTTTTATTTGTCGTTACAAGTTACGAGGGTATTAAAAAATTGGCCACGAATGGACCAGAGATAAGAATTTATCAGACTTGCTCTCGTAAATTTCAAGACGTTGCATCGGATATTCTTGAAAATCTTTGGACAATGGCCTCGATATTTCGCAGCTTCTATCCTCGAAGCGGAAGAACTCGGCGTTAAAAGCGACAGAACTGGAGAAACCCGGTGACCGCGAGCCTTTCACGCTCTCGACAGATTTCTCATCCCTCGTAATCCTCCCGGTGTCACCCAATTTCCACCCTCGTATTGCGATTTGTTGCTTCCAACGAGGCGACACCTTGTCTTGTGATTTCCTTTTTCGTCGCGTGAAACACGACCGAACACTTGTTCAAACACACAATTCATATTTATCTAACTCGACAAAACGCCGTGTCATTGAAACAATAGCATTCTTTGGCTTTTATGTAAATTCCAATAAATTATGATAATGTTCGTGGAGACATTATTGCTACCTATTTTATCTGTCGTGATCCAAATTGATTTGTGGCTACGTATGTATATATATATATATTTGTATTTTCTTTTGTTCTTTCTTTTTAATTTATGTGATCTGATTTCTGGGAGTTCGGTGAAATTCGATGCTTTATTTTTATCAGTAGAATCTTCCTTGTCATTGTCAGAACGCAGACGTTTACGCGTTTACGGAAAGTTTAAGGATACAAAAATACAGAAAAATGTAGAAAATATGCAAGAATATGTAAAATATCGAAAGTACAGTACTTCTAATAATACTTAGTAGCATGCTTACAAACAAATTTCTTTTGTATTTCTTGAAATTGCGTAAAGATTCGCGGTAATTATCGGATTTTTGTCCTCTTTTATCTGCTTTTTTTATTCGCAACTTATATGAGATATGAATTAATATTCAACGACGTGCGCTCTGTGCCACGAAATGAATTATCTCGCGTTAAGACTGCGGCAATTCTTACGTTTGATATTTCATTTAACGAACAGCCGCGCGTTCCTGAGTTTAAAAACCGCCACTCTGAACTTACGCTGAGAATAATATCAGGAAAAGCGAACGAGAGATGATTAGAAAGAAAATGCGAGAAGCAGTGAGGGGGATATTACTAGACTGCGCTTTTTTGTGCAAGTATAGCAGGATGTTTGGGAGTGTAAAATTTTAACGAATGCGTATAATATGAAAAAATATATGAAATATCCAAGGTATAGTTTTATTAAACTTACTTTTTATAATGCTTCGTAGGTAAAACAATTTTCTATCCAGATTCCACTTTCTCAATTATATTTTCAAAAATGCTCGATAAGGAGTACAATTTTCTACCCAGGTTGTACCTTTCTAATTATATCTTCCAAAATTCTTGATAGGTGAAACAATATTCCACCGACGATTTACTTTTTTAATTGTATCCCCCAAAATATGGACCTGCTTAACGTTTAGATATTATTATTTTTTTCGTTGTTACTTGATACGGCTAGCAATTAAATAGTGAGAATAAGAAGAATTGGAAGTGCCATTTTCGAAAAAGAATTTTGGTTTTAAATTGGAAATTAAATTTGGTTTGGACATATATGACACAATTTGTATGGACAATGAAGAGTACGAATCTACGAATTTCGAGGTAAAAGTATTGATATATGTATCGATATTTCTGGTCGTTACAATATCTCTAATCAATACAAAGTTCTAACTGAATGTTAGAATGTTAAACGTTAAAACGTTTAAAACGTTAAAATGTGTATCGAATCGTTGTAATTCCAAAGATGTCAATTGATGTAATGTAATAATAAAGTATAAAGTATAATAAAGTATAAAGT
Source organism: Bombus bifarius (assembly GCF_011952205.1). Taxonomy (NCBI): domain Eukaryota; kingdom Metazoa; phylum Arthropoda; class Insecta; order Hymenoptera; family Apidae; genus Bombus; species Bombus bifarius. The sequence continues at coordinate 1,204 of NW_022884923.1, read as the reverse complement.
ATAATTTCGTCTGTGGTATAATCTTTCTATTCCATTTTGTTACGTCGCACCGCGAGCAATATGGCAACCAGATGTCACCGGATACTCGCAGCGTATCCTCCATAGTTTCAAGTACCTTCCATAAATCTCATAGATTTCCTAGAAAAGGTCCTTGAAACCAAACAAACGTCTGTTTCCGAAGAATTTCTAAAGACTATTGTCTACCCCGACTGGACAAGGGAAAGTTAGTTTTTCTCACGTATGCTGCAACTTTCCTCCCACTAACCACTTTCTCTCGAGGGCGGTTAAGACCCTTCGTTAACCAATTAACAACGAAGCCACTTCCTTCACTCTCCTAACTAAAATCGTCACCAACAAATCCGATGGTCCCGTGCGCTAGACACACCCATCCTTAGCTTTCCTCCGAGACAGCATCGTCTCCCAAGACAGTTCTGATTTCACATCCTTCGAACGGTCAATATCCTTCCACCGGGTAGGACACACCCACAGATCAGTCACTCATTCATCTCGTACATATTCTCAACGCGAGAATTGATTGTAATTTCAACAAATAAATAAAAAAAAAATCTCGTACATACGCACCAGCGTAACTGCCTTCGTTATAAGTTGTTGGAATAAACGGTGAAATATAACTTACTATACTGTGTCATATTCATTTAACCACCTCTTATCTTAACCGAAACAGGGGAACGACTACTTCGCGGCGTCGATTCACCGAATCGTAGCGAGAATTTACGCCTCTCGCTACTGCGACTGCGTCTCTCCGCGAACGGTCGTAACACATTGATCGACAGAAGTACTAAACTCTAATAACATAAATTTATATATTTTCTATTTCCCAGCCACCAGTTTTATAGATTTTTCTATCTTCTGTACTACTTTTATCCCTTTTATTTTTTCTTACATGAGATTATTGTAAATTTAATATCATTTGTTCGCAATATTTGTTATTTATCTTTCCTTGAATTTGAAATTTCGCGCTTCAATGTTGTGTGTTGTTCGACGTTTTATCGAACGATGTTTATCGAACTAGTTTATGAATACATACATAATCATTAAAGAATCTATAAACCTTACTAGTTTGTATTTACTAAGTTTTGTTACAGAAAACATGTTCTCATAAATTTTCAACTTTAATTTATGGAAATTTATTAACCTTAAACTATAAAATCATTCAATGAGTCTTTCCGGATGTTTTTATGTA
>NW_022884922.1:0-23485 GCF_011952205.1 Bombus bifarius | reverse complement strand
AGTATTAGAGCACCTACTGGTTACATTTATTGGAACGCTCTAGCGGATTTTACGCTGTAAAACATACGACGTGAATGAAAGTTCGGATTTATAATAAAATAAGCAGAAGATACAATCGGAAAAAGGATCTCAGCAAGACGATAGTATTAGGACAGCGTTAGGAAACGGTAGGCCAAGAAAAGCCGGTCGAAAGATGATTCGTAGAACTAAAGGAAAGTGTTGAGATATTGATCCGTTTCATAGCGCCGATGCGAGCGAAAAGCGAACTAAAAATTGCGCGTTTAAGCACTAAAATGTCTATATACTATCACGAAACTACGAAATATTACTAATCTTCTATTTACAACGAAGCTCGTAAGTCTCGTGACCAATTTACACGAAAAAAGATCGAGTTAGAGACACGATAACGCGTTAATGAAACTTCTAATCTCTAAATCTCTAGAGAGAAATCCTTAAAAGCTGTAGATCCTTAATAAACAATTTACCGATTACGACGATAAGTCCCCTGATGCTCGTAACCAATTTTACACAGAAAAAGGATCACCAAAGTTGCAAGACTTTCGAGTTGGAGGGAATGACGCGTTAACGAGAGCGTCGCGACGTATAATGTTTACAAAGTTTGCGTGGAAATTAACACGATCAGGAATAAGCTGGATCGTTGTCACCGTTTACGATCGTGTTTCCGAGATGAAAGAAACAGCTACTATTATGCAATCGATCGTTTCGAACTAGTAAACGGCGTAGCGAAATAAAACTCGGTGTAAGTCTTAACATACGTTCACTAGCAGGAACGTGTTTTATTGAAATTTTTACGACTCGCTACCGGCTGCCCCAGCCGTTGCATTATTTGAATAACATCGAAGGTTGTTGACCTAGCAACCGAACGAAGGTGCGATCCAATTGGATGTGGATGTAATTACACCTTGAAATACCTTTCGTCATCGAGCATTTCCAATTCCCCGCCGAGTGTCCTCCATTTTTGCGCTTAGTCTTTACGCTCGATATCGTCGCGATTTGCAAGCACTCGCTAGCAACAGAATGTGCGATCGTCGTCGCGCGTCGCCGTTTCGACAGAATTAACGTCGTTGGAATCTCACAACGATTGAGAAACCGCATATTTACTTCGCGCGAAAACCACGATGAACGAGTTATGTCTCGTTCGGGCTAATTTCTTTGAAGTAGTCAATGTGTCGATTTTTAATTTATGCTTCAAATATGTAATATCGGAAAATAAGGATAGAAATTTTTTTCCGATTACTTACAATTTATTAATATTAAATTGAATATACAAATATAAATTGGACAGAGAACGATATTTATTTAACGGAAACTAAATGCAATACTCGTATCTATATCAAATAACTTTGCAGTTATTTGATCACTCTCGTCACAACGAATCTAACACACACACTCTCTCTCTCTAACAACTCTATCAATTCTCACGACTCTACTCTTCGACGACTCAATTAGCTCTGATCTTCGCCAATACACTCCTGCTCGGTCGTGCTCGCTCTTGCTCTCGTCCTCTCACACACACACACACACACGCACACTTTTCGGCTCACATACTCTGGCCTCTCGATTGCCACTCCTTGAAATGTGGAACCGTACTTCTATTTTGACGCTGCTTATCTTTTCTCGCGTCACTGTGACTAGGCGCTCTTGGATGTAAACAAACCACGAAAGACGACGTACACGGTATTTTCTAATTTCAGCCGATCTCCAATCAAAGCTATTCTACGATATTACAAATATTAAGAATCGAAGATCCAGTGTGGAGAATTTGAAGGGTTGACTCTGAGATTTGAGAGTAATTTCAGAGAATAGAAGCTTAATTCCTGCGATTACTTGCTTCACATACTTCCCCTTTTCGGATCTTGACACTACGCAAGTCTCTTTCGGTCGTGCCGTACACCTCGCTGCAATATGTCCAAATCCGCTGCACTCGGAACACCTAACACCTTCTCCCCTCTCCGGACACTTAACACTTAGATGATCCTCACTACCGCAAATGAAGCATCTTCTTTTCTTCATTGCATCTACAGATTGACTGGGCTGCCCGTTCTTCTGGGTTTTAGCCGGCTTCACAATCGACTTTACTCTGCGACTCTTCTGCTCTTCGTACATCACTAACCTCTTCCTCAACTCTTTGATTGACGTAGCGCCGTACAATATAGCCTTATTGTTCTCGTCGTCTATTATTCCATCCACTATGTATTCCACCTTTGCTTCCTCCTCTATGTCCACATGGCTGGCTATTTCGAGCATGCGGTACATGTAAGCCAAACATGCTTCATCACTCTCCTTTTTTGTTTCTTCAAGTTTCTGATGTACTTGCCTACTATTGACTTTCCTCGAAAATTCTTTAGCCCCCTCTAGCCCCCTCTTCAACTCATGCCAAGTCCTGGCATGACACTCGAAGCTCGCAAATATTTTCGCTGATCCCTTCAGCAGCTTCCTGGCGTAGACTGCCTTCTGCCCATCCGACCACATGCACGTATCAGCGACTTCCTCGAACGACTCGAACCATCGTTCGACATTTTCACCTTTGTCGCCACTAAACGACTCTAATGCATCTCCGACGTCTCTAAAACTCAGTGTCGAACCAACACATGCCCTTCGACAATATTCATCACGGTCCTGATACACCCTTCGCGTATCTCTCTTGTATCCTCTTGCGTTTTTCTTGTCATCTTCATCCTCACTTTCGTCGTCGCTTTCTTCTTCCGACGATATGTCGTTACCATCCATGGCCGCTTGTAGCCGTGCGCGTAATTCTACTTTTCTTCCCGTCGTTTTTAAACCCAAACTAGCGAGGCGCTCCTTCAACTCCTTCGGATTCATTTTCTCAACATCTTCATCTTCGTTACAATCACGCTCAGCTCTCTGTACGTTTCCTAAATCTCGTTGACCGGTTAGCTCTTCACCGCCCGTCGATCCCTTAGGATACGATTGTCCAGCTCTACACGCCCGATTCAGCCTTGCAATCAGCACTGACCTCGCACCCGATATAGGGAGGTTCATTCGCGCGAGCTTACTCCTCAGCTCCTCCAGCGTCGAACCCTCTTCACCCGACAATCTTTCGTCCCCAACGTTTGCCATTTTTCACACTACACAAACTTAAACAGTCAACGATATCGTCTTTTACCGCACCGCGTACCGGTAAATTCACAACTAGCTCGAATAGCTCTGTTAAACCGTTTCGTTTTCTGTCTTGTCCAATCCCGGACGAGCCCCCAGAAATATGTAATATCGTGATATAATGTATTTACAAGGAGTGGACAATAGAGATGTTAATCAGACAGAAAAAGACGATTGTTGTTCAACCTGAACTATTCACGCCAAACGTACAGAAAACAGCGCAACTAAATAACTAGATAGCGACTCGACTTTTACCAAAACGCAATCAACACTCTCTCGGCAACGCCACTCGCAAACTCTGTCTCCGCTCAACTCGCACTCGGCTCCACGACTCACACTCTGTTTCTCGACTCACACTCTGGCCGTTGTCGCATTCTATTGCCTTTTTCCTAGGCCCACCGCACACGTGTTCTGCAGACGCTCGTAGCCAGGGTCACGTAGGTCTTTTCCACGAAACTATGCACTTGAAAAGACCGATGACACATTGATGGGCCCGACGGCGCCTCGGCTCTCGCGACATTGTTCATAGTTCGCCCGATATTTCTTAGGCCTTTCGTCCACGATACTACATATATGTAGTGGTGTACTGGTCATCTTTTTTCCACACGTTTTTAGCTTTTTAGCTGTTTGTGAATGGGCGCCTAATCAGCCAATCAGAAATGGCCGGTATTCTATGAATCCTTTTCTTCAATGCTCGAAGAGCTGGATATTTATCCAAAGCTGATGCCCCAAACATATACTCGAAATTTTCAAGGGCCGCTGCAAACACGAAGTCCGCCCATGTCGTCTGAAAAAAGGTTTGTATACATTTATTTTGTACCTCCTCTATTAAACAATTTTTTTAATTTACCTTGAAAAATGTGAAAAATCGAACTCTTAACTAAAGATCACTAGCTTTTTAGGAAGAACTTGGATTTTTATTTTATTGTCAGAATTTAATGGATAATTTTAGAAACTTCAACCTTTGGAGGTATTTGTTAATTAAAAATGACAAAACTGGTATTATGTAAAAAAGAGTAATGTGTATCCTGAATCAATGTCGAATGGAAATTAGACAGTTCTATAAAAATAATCCTTCTCACGATTCCACAAATTCATAGCTTAATTAAATACAATTCTTCGGCGATATAATTACGAATACATTTACAGGAATTGTGTAATATGATAAATATCTCGTTAAAGAAATTGAAATCGTAAATTCCGCGGATAACCAGCGTTTATCATATAGAAACAGGGATTTGCAAAGAATAAAAGTGTAGGACGTTGAGAGGCGTCGAGAGAAACGTGATGTTATCCCGTTATTCGTTAACGCAATGCAGTTAAAAAAAATCCTGTAGGAAGATTACGATAATAGATAACCTGAGTCGAGTGTTTGTCGGGGGATCTAAAAGATTCTTTCGAGTTGAGCGTCTGAGATTGCAGAGCAGAAAATTTGGAAGCCATCGAATTCGTGATGTCGATAGAAATCTTCAGTTGGAATCGTTATATCATAACGTAGTCTGCTTATTGTCGATAAGACTTTACTAAACTAAAAGTGACTACTAAAAGTTTCTATCCTCTAAATTCTATCTACGATTCTATAATCTAAAAACTGACTTTTGCAAACAAACTGTAACATTCGCTTAACGGAAAGACATACGTATCTTGTTTGTACTCGTCTTTTCACAATGAATTCTTGAACGTCTGTCTCTGTGGCGAGACAAATGCAAAGTCATCTCATCAGTTACTCACCTTGCTTGAAATCTCCAAGAGTATCGACGAGCACGTCGCATATCATCGCATCCCATTCGTTCCTTCCCATTAGATCGTACTTCTTCGCCAAGTATCGCGCCACAGCGTTACTCTGCGCTACCGGTTTCCCGTCTATCTCCAGCACAGGCAGCATTTTATAAGGTATTGCTAAGAACAAACATGGCTCATATGAACACTGTGTAGAGGGAAACGATCGATAGGAAATCACAACACAGCTTCCGAGGCCGTTGCGTTCTTGTGAATAAATGAATCGAAATCATTTCGGTTTTAATCAACATGGCCTAGTAAAGAAATACAGAAATGTCTTCTTTCTCCTTTTTTTCTTTTCTTACGATTACGATGGACAGGGTATCGCGTGTTTTTGACTGTTGGGAAGAACCTAAAGTTTTTAAAATCAAGGATAAAAGATCGAGTATAAAATTTGTAATTCTCACGGAAAGGAACGAATCTGTCCGATGCGGTGTACTGAATGTACGAGGAACGATCAGTATCGTTTTGCGGGAAGACCTTATGCAATGATAGTGGACTTACAACTGCGAATAAAAAATTCACGTCGCATAATACCAGACACGGAAAAAATATTAGAAAATGTACACGGTTCTTGTAATGAAAATTGAAATGCAAGGAATATAAATCGAATGTCTCTTGCGAACGTAATTTTGTGTTTTACACCGACAGGATTGATTTACAGACTTACGTTGATTTTTGGTTTCTCTATCTGCAAGCGACATATAAGATTATATCGAAGACTATGCTGCGTAAAACTTTTATTATACTATTTACGATAGAAATGTCGCAACGGAAGATCGAATTTTATGTCTGCTTTGTTCTTTCGACTTTTTAGCTATGTTCTTGTTCATTTCCGAACTGATTTCAATTTTTTATCCTTTTTTCCGACAAGTCCTAAAAAGTTTTTAAATTAACGAGAAACGTAGAAGTATTTTTGTATTCCTATTTTAAGTCACCTATTTACGGTTTTCTCAAAATATTCGAAATGCTTCGATTCATTGAAAACAATAAAGATTGCAACACAAAAATTCGAGAATCGTAAGTGAATTAAGTTGGTATTCGATAAACACGATATTACGGAAGCAAAACTTAATGAAAAGTTCGACTTTATTCCGTATGAAATTTTACTTTAAGTAAGTTTAGCCTGCACGTGAAACGAAAGTTTTATATACAGAAAAGTTTGAGTAAATGGTAGATACCTGAGAGTTGAACGATGAAAGTAAAAATCGATTCTTCACGCTTACAATCCTTGTATTCAGGCCAGAGTTCTTCGGGGATCCTCTCGTCGGTATACTTGATGCCAGTATATGCAAATATGTACCGTATATGTTCGGCACGACCACGGGCATTTTCCTTGCTCTGTCAACTTATCGAGAAAAATGATACAATTAACTCGTGTAATTAACAGACTGTGTGCGTGTTTGTGTGTATAGAGAACAATTTATTTATAGATGGAATAATTCGTATAATACGCAAAATAAATCATTTAGAAGGCTGGAATATGTGTTTTTGAAACAATTAATTATGTCGAAAAATATTTCAAACGAGATATAATTATGAAAAAAATAATAATTAAATGTATGTAAATGTATGTAATAATAGTTAAATGTATGTAAATGTAATAATTAAATGTAATTAGTTGTGAAAAAAATAATAATAAAAAATAAATAAATGTAAAAAAAGAATTAAATGTAATTAGTTTCTTTATACGCACGCGATATTATTGGCGATATATGAAGGTCAACTTTATTTTTTTAAATAGATATATTTATACGTATATTTATAGATATAAATACATATATTATATAGATATAATAGTATATATAATATATATAATAATATATATGTCGAGTCTGAATCTCCGAGTCCGAGCTCGAGGCGCCCTCCCGGGGAGTGCTCGCGGGAGGTAGCGGTTCTGCGTTGAAGTTCTCCATCGTCCGGTCGCGCGTGGGGTACCTTTATTGTCGATAGTTACACTAGTGACGAGGGCCTCAGGCTTGATAACGAATCCGTGACCAACGGGAGGACAGGTTCCCTTGCTCTAACTCACACGTGCACCACTCCCTGCTCGTAAGGCACTCGACTTCCTTCACCGATCAGCTCTCTAGCAAGACTGCTCGTCATCCCAACGACGCCACCGAAACAAGACTCCGGTCGAGTGTCTCAGTACACACGATCCTCCGATCGACGTACGATTGCTATCGGTTTGGATACTTGCGATTGTTTCGTTATGGCTATATTAGGCTCTAGGTTGCAAGGTTAGGGTGTTGTCCTGAAGTTCCACAGGGGCCCCGGCGTCCTTTCGTCTCCGACTCGGCCATCCTGACACTTACACGTCCTCGTGTGTGGCCTGCTGGCTTAGTCTACCCGTCGGGGCTTCCACCACGCAGGCATCGACCCGGCGCTCGTCCTCGGGGCAATGTTTTTCTTCTCGCCGCGATGGACAGCGAGACGCGATGTGTCCCGGCATGTGGCAGTGAAAGCACAACGCTTTTGGTGGTGCAGCCGGTCGGCTTTCCTCCGGGCGTCGGGGGTCCTCCTTCGGTTACCACTTCGCCCTCTTGCGGCATTCGAATGTCGGATGTCCGTAAATACCGCAGTGGCCACACCTGGTCCAGGGGGCGGGTGACCTGCCTCGTTTGTTTCCGGAGCTCGCTAATGACCTCCACGGCGGGGGCGTTGGCCACTCCGTGTATAGGAAGGGCTTCATTTCTCTTTGGAATTGTTTCACCGACGTGATGTCACTCGTGAGCGCTAGTCGTTTAAAACGTTCATCGCGCGAGCCCAGCAGATGGAGGGCGGTGGCGGCGAGTACCTCTTCCCTGGTTGAATTTCGCCACTTCGACCCCAGGAGGGTGATGATACGATTTCCGTACGCTCCTGGTGTTTCGCCGTCCCGCGGTAGTTCCTCGGCTACCTTGATTAGCGACGCGGCTGCTACTTCTTGGCCACCGAAGTGCGCGGCGAATTGTTCCTTAAAATCTGGCCAGGTGTGCTCGTCGCCGTTCATTATCTGCGTAAGCCAATACGCTGCCGGACCCTCTAGGGCACGGTTTAGGGCAGAATACAGTGCGCTGTTTTTCAGGCGGTGGTCCCTCATGAGCAGGCCGACGGCTGTGCACAGGCGGCTGGATCTGCGTCCGCGGCTTCGGGGTTGAAGCGCGGTAGCGATACCCAGGTTGCCCGGTGTCCTTTCTTCTTCTTCTTCTTCTTCTTCCTCTTCTTCTTCCCTAGCGACCGCTTTAGTGCGCGCACGATACTCTTACGATCCCGTGCCGACAACGTGTGTTCGGATGCCACTTCTGATGTCGAGTCTGAATCCGAATTCGAGCTCGAGTCACATTCCGAGTTCGAGCTCGAGGCGCCCTCCCGGGCAGGGCTCGCGGGAGATTGCGATTCCGTGTTGGAGTTCTCCATCGTCCGGTCGCGGGTGGGGTACCTTTATTGTCGATAGTGACACTAGTGACGAGGGCCACAGGCTTGATAACGAATCCGCGGCCAACGGGAGGACTATCATATAAAAAGCAACAGGATACACGAAATAATATAATTCTGACTAGGACAACATAAACGCAAGAAGTGTTGATATTGAAAAAAATATTTAATTTTGTATATAAATATTTTCATATTTAAAAAAGTTTCCGGAAGCAGGAAGATTTACAAACAAATAATATCATAAACCGAATGTTTCATGATCCTTTTCTAATTAGAGTGTGTGACAGCATGTGAGAACGTTTCTTAAAAATATGACTTATTGCAATTACCTAATCGCAATTATAAACGATTAAGACCTTCTCACAACGAGGCAATCTATCCAAAGTATAAAACTCGTTATACTTGATGAGAAAACAAATCTCTACTTAGGTTTCATTTCGTTTCATCGCGTTCATAAAAAGTGAATTTGTATGAACGCATCGTGCAATTTAGTAATTAGGACTGTTGATCTCGCTGCAACATAGATGGATAGAAAAAAGCCATTTAAAATGATACAACGTCGGGAAGACAATTATGAAAATTATAAATGGAACACAAGATAAAATTGTTTAAGATTAATTCTTCTTTTTTTTTTTTTTTTTTAAATCGCGAGTGTTTGCAAACGAAGTTTCAATCTGTTTACAATGATAGCAATGAGAGGAGGATGTCTATGAAAGTTATAAATGCGATATTGAATAACATTTCTGCGAGTGGGTTTGTTTTTCGTTACAAATGTTTTTTAAACGAATCTGCAATCTGTTGGAAACTACGGAACAGTAACGGGACGACTGATAGGGAAATAAAAAAGATCGCGTTTTATTTGAACAGACAAATCTTTGAAATCTATTCGAAAGTCTATTTGAAATGGTACGAGCTCGAAAAGAACGGTGAATACTATAGAAGAAGGATTAATTAAAATTCTTATTAATCTGTACGCTTTGTATATTAAATACCTTGATCGATGCCAAGATAACAAATTATTATACAAAACAGTGAAGTATCCACGTCTGACATTAATATTGAGTATTACCATTACTGTAATTTAATTTTTAACCGATCCTGAAAATTCCTTAGAACGTAAAAAGTATAAAATGTTACTGTGCATTTCAAGATTAAATGCACTGTAATTTAGAAACAGTTATGAAGCGGAAACAAATAATTTATTCAGAATAAGAATTCTACGTAATCATGTTAAAAAAAAAAAACGTACTTATAACGCGTTTAAACTCCAAATATGTAAAGACAATAAGGGAAAAAAATTAAACGAAGAATCGTATTTTTTGTAAATTCACACAAGATTTTATCCAAAAAAAAATTGGCCTGTACCAATATTTTTATTTGTCGTTACAAGTTACGAGGGTATTAAAAAATTGGCCACGAATGGACCAGAGATAAGAATTTATCAGACTTGCTCTCGTAAATTTCAAGACGTTGCATCGGATATTCTTGAAAATCTTTGGACAATGGCCTCGATATTTCGCAGCTTCTATCCTCGAAGCGGAAGAACTCGGCGTTAAAAGCGACAGAACTGGAGAAACCCGGTGACCGCGAGCCTTTCACGCTCTCGACAGATTTCTCATCCCTCGTAATCCTCCCGGTGTCACCCAATTTCCACCCTCGTATTGCGATTTGTTGCTTCCAACGAGGCGACACCTTGTCTTGTGATTTCCTTTTTCGTCGCGTGAAACACGACCGAACACTTGTTCAAACACACAATTCATATTTATCTAACTCGACAAAACGCCGTGTCATTGAAACAATAGCATTCTTTGGCTTTTATGTAAATTCCAATAAATTATGATAATGTTCGTGGAGACATTATTGCTACCTATTTTATCTGTCGTGATCCAAATTGATTTGTGGCTACGTATGTATATATATATATATTTGTATTTTCTTTTGTTCTTTCTTTTTAATTTATGTGATCTGATTTCTGGGAGTTCGGTGAAATTCGATGCTTTATTTTTATCAGTAGAATCTTCCTTGTCATTGTCAGAACGCAGACGTTTACGCGTTTACGGAAAGTTTAAGGATACAAAAATACAGAAAAATGTAGAAAATATGCAAGAATATGTAAAATATCGAAAGTACAGTACTTCTAATAATACTTAGTAGCATGCTTACAAACAAATTTCTTTTGTATTTCTTGAAATTGCGTAAAGATTCGCGGTAATTATCGGATTTTTGTCCTCTTTTATCTGCTTTTTTTATTCGCAACTTATATGAGATATGAATTAATATTCAACGACGTGCGCTCTGTGCCACGAAATGAATTATCTCGCGTTAAGACTGCGGCAATTCTTACGTTTGATATTTCATTTAACGAACAGCCGCGCGTTCCTGAGTTTAAAAACCGCCACTCTGAACTTACGCTGAGAATAATATCAGGAAAAGCGAACGAGAGATGATTAGAAAGAAAATGCGAGAAGCAGTGAGGGGGATATTACTAGACTGCGCTTTTTTGTGCAAGTATAGCAGGATGTTTGGGAGTGTAAAATTTTAACGAATGCGTATAATATGAAAAAATATATGAAATATCCAAGGTATAGTTTTATTAAACTTACTTTTTATAATGCTTCGTAGGTAAAACAATTTTCTATCCAGATTCCACTTTCTCAATTATATTTTCAAAAATGCTCGATAAGGAGTACAATTTTCTACCCAGGTTGTACCTTTCTAATTATATCTTCCAAAATTCTTGATAGGTGAAACAATATTCCACCGACGATTTACTTTTTTAATTGTATCCCCCAAAATATGGACCTGCTTAACGTTTAGATATTATTATTTTTTTTTCGTTGTTACTTGATACGGCTAGCAATTAAATAGTGAGAATAAGAAGAATTGGAAGTGCCATTTTCGAAAAAGAATTTTGGTTTTAAATTGGAAATTAAATTTGGTTTGGACATATATGACACAATTTGTATGGACAATGAAGAGTACGAATCTACGAATTTCGAGGTAAAAGTATTGATATATGTATCGATATTTCTGGTCGTTACAATATCTCTAATCAATACAAAGTTCTAACTGAATGTTAGAATGTTAAACGTTAAAACGTTTAAAACGTTAAAATGTGTATCGAATCGTTGTAATTCCAAAGATGTCAATTGATGTAATGTAATAATAAAGTATAAAGTATAATAAAGTATAAAGTATAATTTCGTCTGTGGTATAATCTTTCTATTCCATTTTGTTACGTCGCACCGCGAGCAATATGGCAACCAGATGTCACCGGATACTCGCAGCGTATCCTCCATAGTTTCAAGTACCTTCCATAAATCTCATAGATTTCCTAGAAAAGGTCCTTGAAACCAAACAAACGTCTGTTTCCGAAGAATTTCTAAAGACTATTGTCTACCCCGACTGGACAAGGGAAAGTTAGTTTTTCTCACGTATGCTGCAACCTTCCTCCCACTAACCACTTTCTCTCGAGGGCGGTTAAGACCCTTCGTTAAGCAATTAACAACGAAGCCACTTCCTTCACTCTCCTAACTAAAATCGTCACCAACAAATCCGATGGTCCCGTGCGCTAGACACACCCATCCTTAGCTTTCCTCCGAGACAGCATCGTCTCCCAAGACAGTTCTGATTTCACATCCTTCGAACGGTCAATATCCTTCCACCGGGTAGGACACACCCACAGATCAGTCACTCATTCATCTCGTACATATTCTCAACGCGAGAATTGATTGTAATTTCAACAAATAAATAAAAAAAAAAAAATCTCGTACATACGCACCAGCGTAACTGCCTTCGTTATAAGTTGTTGGAATAAACGGTGAAATATAACTTACTATACTGTGTCATATTCATTTAACCACCTCTTATCTTAACCGAAACGGGGGAACGACTACTTCGCGGCGTCGATTCACCGAATCGTAGCGAGAATTTACGCCTCTCGCTACTGCGACTGCGTCTCTCCGCGAACGGTCGTAACACATTGATCGACAGAAGTACTAAACTCTAATAACATAAATTTATATATTTTCTATTTCCCAGCCACCAGTTTTATAGATTTTTCTATCTTCTGTACTACTTTTATCCCTTTTATTTTTTCTTACATGAGATTATTGTAAATTTAATATCATTTGTTCGCAATATTTGTTATTTATCTTTCCTTGAATTTGAAATTTCGCGCTTCAATGTTGTGTGTTGTTCGACGTTTTATCGAACGATGTTTATCGAACTAGTTTATGAATACATACATAATCATTAAAGAATCTATAAACCTTACTAGTTTGTATTTACTAAGTTTTGTTACAGAAAACATGTTCTCATAAATTTTCAACTTTAATTTATGGAAATTTATTAACCTTAAACTATAAAATCATTCAATGAGTCTTTCCGGATGTTTTTATGTAGTCATAATTTCACATATCAGCACAGCTCCACCAATAGGATAAGAGTTACGTGGAAGCAACAGGGGGGAAGAAGAACATATAGATATCTAAAGGTTATTTTTGTCTCATTCAAGTTTCTGTTAACCGGCTTGGAAATTTCCTGTGCTTGTTTCGACTTTGAAGTCTTAAAAAAAAAATTGTAAGTAAATAGTATATATATAGTATATATATCCCGAGTCAAAGTTTCTCTTTATAAATAATAAACCGTTTAAAAACTATATTTTGTATGTTTTTTCCTTATTCATAATTAAATAATAAATATGAAATACTTCTACAGAAAGCCGACATCCTTCAATTAACCGAACAGCAGATGATTTAAAAATTAGTAGTTGAAAGAAATAAATGTTATTACATGTTCATAATTGATCGATAAATTTAAGTATACAATTAGATAAATATAGTATACTTTATTAAGACCTAGATAAAAGACTTTTTTCTCGTTTCTCTTCTCTTACTTAATCACTAAGAGTTATATAACGTTTATTCGATAATTCTGCTTCTCCTGACCTTTCCACAAATGGTTGTTTATATCTCGACATTCTTGGTACTTTTAATCAAATTTTAATAACAGTACTTTACTCGTCAGAAGTAAATAAAAAAGCTCTAAGTAGAAGCAAGGATTTACTTACCTTTCCTTTCTCGAATCTCAGTTAGCAATGTTGTTCCTCTTGAAAGATTTTCCAAGTTTCCAAGACAATTTCCACGCTGGTAACATTGTATATATTTCAAGTATCGTGACCACAGGAACTTGTTGAGGCAATATTGAAGAAAGCAAAGAGAATGAAGAAATTGTAGGAACTATGAGAGACTACTCCTTCTTTCACAACTTATTTTCTCTTCGTTTGGGGGGAAAAACACAAATGAACGTAACGGTTGGTTTCATATACGTTTCAGATATCTGCTACTATCGCATGGAGGAGAATCCTGAAAAGAAGGAAGCGAGGAAGAATCAACTTTTGAACGAAACAATACCATTTTACTTGACTAAATTCGACCAGATTATTGGCAAAAATAAAGGATATATCATTCCTTCTACCGTAAGATTTTTTATCCAAATTTAATGTTAAAATTTTTAGTCTTTGTGCAAACGGGGCCATGTTGTCCATAAAAAATTATTGAAACTTTGTTGCGACAAGACAGCTTTAATTGTTGAGAGCAGAGTGTATCTTTAAAATTCACTCCTGTTAGTTTATGTACAAATGAATTTGCCAAGATTTTCTGCTTTTAGATAATTATTCATGTATCTTCCTCATCAAGTTTGATAGAAATTATTACTATCGTAATCAAAGCAAAGATTAAGATATGTAAAATCATTTCTCTGGATATGACACTCTTGTTTAATGAGTGATAAATGATACCATTCGAAATATCATATTTATATAATATATAATGATACTTATAAGTGTAATCACTTAAGTACAGATATCTGAATTTTTCTCACTGTCACTGACATAGATACGTATTATCGTCCCTTAGATTACTTGACCAGTTTATTTCTTTCATCACTGTGTTATTATATAACAATAATAAATAGTCACATTAAATTAATTTAGTATGATTATGTTGTTTAATAATACGTGTTTCATTGCAAAATATTTAGCGATTGAAGGGCTCATAGGAAACATGAAAGTGAAAGAATACTAGAATCTACAGTTTACGATTTCAATTTCTTTAACGAGATATTTATCATATTACACAATTCCTGTAAATGTATTTGTAATTATATCGCCGAAGAATTGTATTTAATTAAGCTATGAAGTTGTGGAATCGTGAGAAGGATTATTTTTATAGAACTGTCTAATTTCCATTCGACATTGATTCAGGATACACATTACTCTTTTTTACATAATACCAGTTTTGTCATTTTTAATTAACAAATACCTCCAAAGGTTGAAGTTTCTAAAATTATCCATTAAATTCTGACAATAAAATAAAAATCCAAATTCTTCCTAAAAAGCTAGTGATCTTTAGTTAAGAGTTCGATTTTTCACATTTTTCAAGGTAAATTAAAAAAATTGTTTAATAGAGGAGGTACAAAATAAATGTATACAAACCTTTTTTCAGACGACATGGGCAGACTTCGTATTTGCAGCGGCCCTTGAAAATTTCGAGTATATGTTTGGGGCATCAGCTTTGGATAAATATCCAGCTCTTCAAGCATTGAAGAAAAGGATTCATAGAATACCGGCCATTTCTGATTGGCTGATTAGGCGCCCATTCACAAACAGCTAAAAAGCTAAAAACGTGTGGAAAAAAGATGACCAGTACACCAATATATATATATGTACGCTGGCATCGCTATGTTGGTAAATGTTCGATGTTATACGTGTCGTAAAATGTAACAGTTCTATTTAAAAAAAAAAATTTCGTTTCTATGAGTACGTTAAAAGTTTAACTATAAAAAGTCTCATCTGAGCTGTGTTCCTTTATGTGAAGGTATTATTGTGCGTAATATTGTGAATTACGACTTTTCCTCTCCGATATTCGTGAATTGAATCACGGTCAACTCAGCTTGAACTAAAATCCTAACTAAAATCGTCACCAACAAATCCGATGGTCCCGTGCGCTAGACACACCCATCCTTAGCTTTCCTCCGAGACAGCATCGTCTCCCAAGACAGTTCTGATTTCACATCCTTCGAACGGTCAATATCCTTCCACCGGGTAGGACACACCCACAGATCAGTCACTCATTCATCTCGTACATACGCACCAGCGTAACTGCCTTCGTTATAAGTTGTTGGAATAAACGGTGAAATATAACTTACTATACTGTGTCATATTCATTTAACCACCTCTTATCTTAACCGAAACAGGGGAACGACTACTTCGCGGCGTCGATTCGTAGCGAGAATTTACGCCTCTCGCTACTGCGACTGCGTCTCTCCGCGAACGGTCGTAACACATTGATCGACAGAAGTACTAAACTCTAATAACATAAATTTATATATTTTCTATTTCCCAGCCACCAGTTTTATAGATTTTTCTATCTTCTGTACTACTTTTATCCCTTTTATTTTTTCTTACATGAGATTATTGTAAATTTAATATCATTTGTTCGCAATATTTGTTATTTATCTTTCCTTGAATTTGAAATTTCGCGCTTCAATGTTGTGTGTTGTTCGACGTTTTATCGAACGATGTTTATCGAACTAGTTTATGAATACATACATAATCATTAAAGAATCTATAAACCTTACTAGTTTGTTTTTACTAAGTTTTGTTACAGAAAACATGTTCTCATAAATTTTCAACTTTAATTTATGGAAATTTATTAACCTTAAACTATAAAATCATTCAATGAGTCTTTCCGGATGTTTTTATGTAGTCATAATTTCACATATCAGCACAGCTCCACCAATAGGATAAGAGTTACGTGGAAGCAACAGGGGGGAAGAATAACATATAGATATCTAAAGGTTATTTTTGTCTCATTCAAGTTTCTGTTAACCGGCTTGGAAATTTCCTGTGCTTGTTTCGAATTTGAAGTCTTAAAAAAAAAATTGTAAGTAAATAGTATATATATAGTATATATATCCCGAGTCAAAGTTTCTCTTTATAAATAATAAACCGCTTAAAAACTATATTTTGTATGTTTTTTCCTTATTCATAATTAAATAATAAATATGAAATACTTCTGCAGAAAGCCGACATCCTTCAATTAACCGAACAGCAGATGATTTAAAAATTAGTAGTTGAAAGAAATAAATGTTATTACATGTTCATAATTGATCGATAAATTTAAATATACAATTAGAAAATGTTTCTTCTTTATTGATAACTAAATAATACAGATAAGATACAAGATACTTGTACGAAAAGTCGGCGCGTCGTTCAATTAACGGAACAGCAGAGGATTTGAAAATTAGTAGTTGAAAGAAATAAATGTTATCATATGTTCATAATTGATCGATAAATTTAAGTATGCAATTAGAAAATGTTTCTTATGTTCGGAAGAATATATAATCACTGCTGAATGTTTTGTAGTTACGAAAGTTGTATACAAACATACATTGTACATACGACTAGTAATGGTACTAAATTACTGTTAGAGGGTCTTGGGTGTATAGAACCATATGGTTAAATTAATACTAGGGATAACGAATCGCGCGAATGTAATTAATATTTTGAAATGCGTTGTTTGCATTAATTGATAGTTTTCTTATAAACTTTTTTATAAACAATTTCATTGCTATAGAAAAAAGATAAATGCCGGTAATATGTCTATCCTACTTAAATAGAAAGTGCAATATTTTGTTATAATATTTGGCGCAAGTTTATACATTATTACATCCAAAAATAATATTCTTTTTATATCTAAGCTATATTAAAATATAAAGATACAAATAGCTATGCGAGTAGTTAGTAGTTGATGCTTTTTACTTAAATTGTCTTATACTTCATAATTTGTAATAATATAATTCTTGTCATCAATGATTCTTTGTTTTTACTTTGTATATATTATACTTCCAGGAAGATGCCGCTCTATAAATTGACTTACTTCCCAGTTACGGCATTGGCAGAACCAATCCGTTCTTCTTCAGCTATGCTAGTATTCCATTTGAAGATGAACGTATCAAAAAGGACGTCTGGCCAGAAATAAAGCCCTGTAAGCTTAAAATTTAAAGAAGTTCTGTTTCTTAAATCTCATCTTTCCTAATTTAACTAAAGTAGCTAAATAAAGTAGAACACAATTATGCAGAGTATAACAGAGATTATTGTTTACTCTCCATTGCTCTATAAGATATGTGGGAGAACAATAGGTATTGTTAAGGAGACAATGCCCTTTGTTTGCTGATAAATTATCAATAAATTAAATTATATCTTTCCAAAACAGATAACAGGAAGCTAGATATTTAAGAAGCATCATAATCTGTTTGTTCGATAGAATCTTTGATTCTATTAGTTGTATGTTTTTAGTGACTCCTTATGGCCTGCTTCCTATGCTCGTAGCTGATAGAAGGAAGGTTGCTCAGTCTACAGCTATTTGCCGTTACTTAGCCAAACAATATGACTTAGCTGGAAAGACTGACTGGGCAAATCTTCATATTGATGTCACTGTTGATACTATTCATGATATTCGTCATAGTGAGTATCCAGTGCTGTTTTGCATAAATCTTATGAGAATCTTGATAACAGATAGTACATATCTGTTCAGGTATTTATTAGTTGAAATCCGATTTAATATTTGATTTAATCGAACGATACACGTATGTCAACAATACAAGACAAAGGATTAAAAAGGATTGTAATTCTATCTTCAGTATCATTTAAATTTCGCACAACACTGTATTCAAATTAGTATAACATTAGCGAATAGTATTTAACTGAAAACAAATTTTCAGAAATTGCCGCCTTCCACTATGAGGAGGACGAGAAGGTCAAAGCTGCAAAACGCAAGACTGCTGAAGAGACGCTGCCGTTCATTTTAGAACGTTTGGACCAGCAAGTGAAGGAAAATGACGGCTACTTCTACGATGGTACTCTCTCTTGGGCTGATTTAACATTCGTTGCTCTGCTCGATTATTTGAACTTTATGTACAAATTTGATCTGATCGAGAATTACGAGAATCTGAAGCTGCTGGAGAAAAAGGTCTTCCTTCTGCCCAAGATCAAAAACTGGATTGAGAGACGCCCAGTTAGCGAATTCTAAACTTCACGATTGCTTATGGTTTTATAAGCGTTTAAAGATTGCGGTCTTAGTGTGTTGAGAGAATGAAGAACGAATCGTGTTGATGGAAGTTTGTATGGAATATACTGATTGCTTTTAACATTCATTAGTTCCAGTTATTACCGATATTTTTGTCATTTAGTTAGGGTTTTCCCTTTAGATTACGTTGTGATAGAGAACTATTATTTGTGTGTTCCTACGAACAATTTCAGGAACTTTTATAACAAAGGAAAGTACTAATTTTTAACATTAACTACCCACGACAATTTACGACAATTACTTTAACCTACGTTCTTACTCTAATTTTTATTCGCTCGCCTAATGATTGAATTTTTAATCAATCATTGTTGATGAAAAATTGCGATGATAATTGCATTGCGGATCTTTATGCAAATGCATATTTTCGTGGATACAATAATACAATTGAAAGATTTGATACAATCGAAAGGACTTGGGCAAAAGTATGTTTCTATCCATTAAATATCATCGATAGTGCTGTACTTTTGGATATTTTACAAAATTTTGCGTCATACGCATTCTATAAATTTTCGTATCTTCGAATCACCCATAATTGCATAAAAATCCGCTGTTTTGTGATAATGAATATTAATGACGGTGGAATTTAAGATTCCTGGATTCAGTAACTTGTCTTACTCTAATACATGTATTGCACGTTTTTGGAAGACTAAAGATTCTTTGCTCGAGATCAACGCGACAAATATTGTACTTCGTGGTGAACGTTTCGCTACAGCCTTTCGACCTCTGTGATCGAGTTTTCGCTTTTCCTCGATTTTATACTCGATCTCCGTAGCATGCTACTCCTTAAAGGTTCACCGCGAAGCGACGCTCTCATCGAATTCCTCGCACTGCATCTAGAAAATGATCGGAACATGGCGACCGGTGGTGTCTCCTCGTCTTCGCGTTTCCTGTCAAAACATTGCGTTTAAAAATATTGAATCCAATCGCTTAAAGATTTGAATAACTTCCCAACTCGATCCTTCTCTTCTGTTCAAAAGATTTAAAAAGCATTTGAAGAAAGAAGATAGTCCAGTTTTCTTTTGAGAGATTTAACAGATTTTAAGAAGAAAGTAATACGAAAGCATACGAAGATGTAGATCTAACAGAATGCTTGAGAATCTTGAACTTCGAGCTTGAAGATCTGTGAGTATCTTTGAAAAAAGGAGACCGAAAGTTCCTTTATGTGATTTTACCTTCCGATACAAGGTACATCCCACATCTTCTGATCTTTTCCAAAATCCTCGCTGTCCTGCAGCGTCTGCGGAAGATCCTTATTCAATGTTTCCGGCAAAAAGAGAGTCAGAAGACCGCCCATAATTCCGAGTGTGCCCAGCACAAGAAGAGGTAGGAACGAGGACACAACATTGAGATAGACTACGAAGGGTGCGAGGATACTAGCAACGTATCCCATTATATGTATCAAAGCTACACCCTGAGCTCTAACCACAGTTGGTAATACTTCAGCCGCATATTGGAGACCGATATTGTATGAAATGTTTATCCAAAATCTACCGAGAATTGCCAGAGAAGCTGTATATATACCTGAAAAAAAAATTTTAGCATTAGTTTTTAATTCTAATTTTTCATGAAATAATTTTAGAAAATTTTAAGGAATAAAAAGGGAAGAAATTATTTTATCTGTCTGTAATTTGTCTGGTTGTCTGCAATAGTTGATACAAGCATTTGCTAAGCTTAATATAAGCGTGCTTAGCTCTAAGCTAAGCACAAGCAATAAGCTTCTTATCTATAAAACGTTAATCTAGCCAATTTGAATCTAAGGGATTGTATTATGGATTACGGCTACTGAAAGCCATATAGCACTGCTGGAGCGCTGAAGCCCATCATTTTGAAGACTATTGCCAACGCCCTTTGATATATGCGGAAATACGAAGCGATCTTATGATCAAAGCAGTAGAAGGGGAAATAAAATATCTATACAACGGATACATGATAGGGCTTGGAAACTATTCTAGCAATGTAGCAAATAATCTACAAGCATTTGCATGTTATAAATATTCCAAAATATACATTTTCTTCCTTTCAAAAAGCACAATGTTATACGAATGAAAAATATTCGTCTGATTAAGTCAGAATTATCGACTTAGGTTATTTAGAAGATTGATCGGTAATATAGAAGGGTGAATATATAAAAACGAAATGTACGAACTATTGGAAACGGCAGAAGCCCAGATGCTGAAGATACCAGAAATGACGAGGGAACCACACGCCAGCCATCTTCTGCCCCATCGATCAAGAACGAGCGTGAGGAACGTGTCAGCAGGCAGCTCGGTTGCTGCAGCAATCGTGAACGTAACAAACACGTCCAGGCCTAAATTATCGACGTTTCGTACGTGACCATCGAACACCAAAGAAATCGCCATCCTATATTTCGTAAAACAATTTCATATGATAAAGAAAAGCACGCTATCATATTTCATGTGAGAAGCAAATTCCTTGCTTCAGAAATGAAGTATTTTTAGACAAAAGATATAAAACTGTTCGTGAGATTTTTACAAGATACAATTCCGATTTTACGTCAATCTATTTGATATCTGTTTAATAGCGATACGAACCAAATAACAATAAATAGAATCGTGATATTCCGTAGTCGTGGCGTTCTAAATAGATCCAACACGGAGTACGTTTTGTCTGCTTCCTCCTCTTTGCAGATTCTGGCACAGGTTTCCTGTTATTAGCAAATTTTTAACTAGTTAATGTCGTTTGTCTGTTTTTCTTACAAATTTATGTGAATCTGTTATGTGTACAAAGATTACGATAAAATCCGGAAGAAAGTTTATGTTATATTTGTATGAGACGATCCTTTCGAAATAGTTTACTTGGACGTTCGCAAATTTTTTCATTTTACTTTATAAAACATCAAACCCCTGAAAGTCGATTATCTCCTTATATCGTACATTAATGTTAATATTGCCATGATCTATTCATAGACTGAGCAGTTTCCAAATGTTTAATCTATTTGTATAAAAATTTTAAAAGATAAAAACAATATACAAATTCAATAAATAACATTACAGAAATAGACAATAACAGACAATAACAGAAATTGACAGCAATTTATCGCTGGCAATTTAGGCGATGAATAAGATATAAAATTACTAGGTTGTAAACAAATTTTCATTACGTAAAAGACCCAATTAGACTTCTATTCAAAGAAAATGATTATATGATATTCTTAAAGGCATATAAATTGGTATTTATAGAACGCACATAAAGCAGGAAAGATCATAAAAGTAGAAAATACGGAAAAGATTGCGGTAATCGGTTTATTTACCCGGAATCGTCTATAGATGTCATCGGGCACCTTGGTGCCGTTGATTCGCTCGAATTTACCAAGGATTTTAATGGCCCTGTCTATCTGACCTTGGCTGACCAGCCATCGAGCGCTTTCCGGTATCAACCATGGCGTACCTACGGCTAGAACAAGAGGAACTGAGGTGACAATACAGGTCATCCTCCAGTCGGCCAAATAATAGGCGATCCAGGGTAGAATGCAAGTTGCAAATGTGAAGAATATTGCGATCGACATATTCGCCACGAATGTCCTCCACTTTGGTCCAACGTATTCTAATACTGGAATAAAAAGCATAATATTTAGAAGAATCATCTGTGAAAGAAATATTCTGTGAATAAAGAATGGAACAATATATTAGGTTGTCGCAGAAATTTCTTTCGTCTCGTAAGGAGATAATAGACGCATACTATTTTTTGTTTTATATTATTTTATTGAATTATATTCATTGGGACAAAATAGATCATACGTAATTCAATAAAATAATATAAAACGAAAGAAACTTTTCGTTTGAGGCTTTGTTTTCGAGAAAATCGACTTTGAATTTTCGCTCGGTACGCGTGCACTTTATCACGTCTCGTTATAACGGATCTCACTGTAGATCGTTGTCTCAATTGACGTTATTTTTAAAATTTTTTAAATTTTTAAATTTTTAAATTTTTAAATTTTTAAATTTTTAAATTTTTATTCTATATTTTCGACTTCTTTTTTCGCGTAGAATCACCCCCTTTCCGCTTGTACCACCAATTACCAATCACCCTGTATTTCTTAAAGATACAAAAGGTAGAATCACGCGTAACTAGCAATATCATAAATTAACTGTGAATAAACGGATCGTTAGAGTCAAAGGATCATTTACATAATTCAAACACGAGCGTGTGGTACCTTGTTAAGCTATTTATGGTAGATATTGAAAGATCGATAAGCCTGAGATACATATTTATGTCGAAACGAACATTCTCTACGGAAAGTCGAGTCTAATTCGATGAAAACAATTGACTTCCTGAACGAACATATCGATATATATCCACAGTGCAATGACAAGTAAATATTACTCTATTTTCGTACAAGAAAACAGATTAAAACGATGAGAAGTTATCTTGAACAATTGAACTGACCTTCGCGATGAATGAATCTCGCAATTTCACGAATACGTAGACGAAATTAATGTCTGGTGCGTATACGTCCAATAAATTAGAAACGCAAGGTTGTAACTCTTTAATCGCATAACAGGACAAGATGCGATAAACACGTGGAAATATATCATAGTGAACAACGTCTATTTGTAGTTGCCGTAAAATAGGGAGTAATTGCTCTTAATGAAGCAACCGTGTTAGCCACTTAATAGTGGCTTGCTTCTAATCCGGTATCACCTTCAATTAGTTGTAACTAGTGGCTTCCTGATAATTACCGCTCAGTGGTTGTTTCTTTTTTTTTGCTTTATTATAATTGCGATGCTCGAACCATGTTTACCATGGAACTCGCTTCCTTATTTAAAATCACTTTGTACCATTGAATTTTACTTTTCATGCTTCATAATGAACCAATTTATAATTCATAATAAACCAAAATGACGAACGTTCGTTTAAATCACGAGTTTCAGATATTTCTATTCTCTAAAATTACCTGAATTAATTTTTATTAAATAAAATAGCTATAGGATAATTCCACAAATCAGATATTTTGAGCAAATATCTCGGAATTTCCT
>NW_022884921.1:0-21048 GCF_011952205.1 Bombus bifarius | reverse complement strand
GCCAGCCATCTTCTGCCCCATCGATCAAGAACGAGCGTGAGGAACGTGTCAGCAGGCAGCTCGGTTGCTGCAGCAATCGTGAACGTAACAAACACGTCCAGGCCTAAATTATCGACGTTTCGTACGTGACCATCGAACACCAAAGAAATCGCCATCCTATATTTCGTAAAACAATTTCATATGATAAAGAAAAGCACGCTATCATATTTCATGTGAGAAGCAAATTCCTTGCTTCAGAAATGAAGTATTTTTAGACAAAAGATATAAAACTGTTCGTGAGATTTTTACAAGATACAATTCCGATTTTACGTCAATCTATTTGATATCTGTTTAATAGCGATACGAACCAAATAACAATAACTAGAATCGTGATATTCCGTAGTCGTGGCGTTCTAAATAGATCCAACACGGAGTACGTTTTGTCTGCTTCCTCCTCTTTGCAGATTCTGGCACAGGTTTCCTGTTATTAGCAAATTTTTAACTAGTTAATGTCGTTTGTCTGTTTTTCTTA
This sequence comes from Bombus bifarius, assembly GCF_011952205.1. NCBI lineage: Eukaryota > Metazoa > Arthropoda > Insecta > Hymenoptera > Apidae > Bombus > Bombus bifarius. The sequence continues at coordinate 20,537 of NW_022884921.1, read as the reverse complement.
CAAATTTATGTGAATCTGTTATGTGTACAAAGATTACGATAAAATCCGGAAGAAAGTTTATGTTATATTTGTATGAGACGATCCTTTCGAAATAGTTTACTTGGACGTTCGCAAATTTTTTCATTTTACTTTATAAAACATCAAACCCCTGAAAGTCGATTATCTCCTTATATCGTACATTAATGTTAATATTGCCATGATCTATTCATAGACTGAGCAGTTTCCAAATGTTTAATCTATTTGTATAAAAATTTTAAAAGATAAAAACAATATACAAATTCAATAAATAACATTACAGAAATAGACAATAACAGACAATAACAGAAATTGACAGCAATTTATCGCTGGCAATTTAGGCGATGAATAAGATATAAAATTACTAGGTTGTAAACAAATTTTCATTACGTAAAAGACCCAATTAGACTTCTATTCAAAGAAAATGATTATATGATATTCTTAAAGGCATATAAATTGGTATTTATAGAACGCACATAAAGCAGGAAAGATCATAAAAGTAGAAAATACGGAAAAGATTGCGGTAATCGGTTTATTTACCCGGAATCGTCTATAGATGTCATCGGGCACCTTGGTGCCGTTGATTCGCTCGAATTTACCAAGGATTTTAATGGCCCTGTCTATCTGACCTTGGCTGACCAGCCATCGAGCGCTTTCCGGTATCAACCATGGCGTACCTACGGCTAGAACAAGAGGAACTGAGGTGACAATACAGGTCATCCTCCAGTCGGCCAAATAATAGGCGATCCAGGGTAGAATGCAAGTTGCAAATGTGAAGAATATTGCGATCGACATATTCGCCACGAATGTCCTCCACTTTGGTCCAACGTATTCTAATACTGGAATAAAAAGCATAATATTTAGAAGAATCATCTGTGAAAGAAATATTCTGTGAATAAAGAATGGAACAATATATTAGGTTGTCGCAGAAATTTCTTTCGTCTCGTAAGGAGATAATAGACGCATACTATTTTTTGTTTTATATTATTTTATTGAATTATATTCATTGGGACAAAATAGATCATACGTAATTCAATAAAATAATATAAAACGAAAGAAACTTTTCGTTTGAGGCTTTGTTTTCGAGAAAATCGACTTTGAATTTTCGCTCGGTACGCGTGCACTTTATCACGTCTCGTTATAACGGATCTCACTGTAGATCGTTGTCTCAATTGACGTTATTTTTAAAATTTTTTAAATTTTTAAATTTTTAAATTTTTATTCTATATTTTCGACTTCTTTTTTCGCGTAGAATCACCCCCTTTCCGCTTGTACCACCAATTACCAATCACCCTGTATTTCTTAAAGATACAAAAGGTAGAATCACGCGTAACTAGCAATATCATAAATTAACTGTGAATAAACGGATCGTTAGAGTCAAAGGATCATTTACATAATTCAAACACGAGCGTGTGGTACCTTGTTAAGCTATTTATGGTAGATATTGAAAGATCGATAAGCCTGAGATACATATTTATGTCGAAACGAACATTCTCTACGGAAAGTCGAGTCTAATTCGATGAAAACAATTGACTTCCTGAACGAACATATCGATATATATCCACAGTGCAATGACAAGTAAATATTACTCTATTTTCGTACAAGAAAACAGATTAAAACGATGAGAAGTTATCTTGAACAATTGAACTGACCTTCGCGATGAATGAATCTCGCAATTTCACGAATACGTAGACGAAATTAATGTCTGGTGCGTATACGTCCAATAAATTAGAAACGCAAGGTTGTAACTCTTTAATCGCATAACAGGACAAGATGCGATAAACACGTGGAAATATATCATAGTGAACAACGTCTATTTGTAGTTGCCGTAAAATAGGGAGTAATTGCTCTTAATGAAGCAACCGTGTTAGCCACTTAATAGTGGCTTGCTTCTAATCCGGTATCACCTTCAATTAGTTGTAACTAGTGGCTTCCTGATAATTACCGCTCAGTGGTTGTTTCTTTTTTTTTGCTTTATTATAATTGCGATGCTCGAACCATGTTTACCATGGAACTCGCTTCCTTATTTAAAATCACTTTGTACCATTGAATTTTACTTTTCATGCTTCATAATGAACCAATTTATAATTCATAATAAACCAAAATGACGAACGTTCGTTTAAATCACGAGTTTCAGATATTTCTATTCTCTAAAATTACCTGAATTAATTTTTATTAAATAAAATAGCTATAGGATAATTCCACAAATCAGATATTTTGAGCAAATATCTCGGAATTTCCTGTTTAATTCGCCGTAAATTTTTCCAGTACGCTCTGGACCTCCTACATATATATAACGTGTCTATACATAACTGTTAATTCATCATTTTCTCGTAATCCTAACAAACAATGCTTAAAAACTTTAACTACATTTTGGATTATTATCTCGCACGAGTAAATTTTAAGCTATTAATCGCTTTCCTGAAAATCTGGGTTGGTTATCAGCTTCGGTACGAGACCATCGAGTAACTCGGTACGCATGAAATAATCTCCCAGTTATATCCAAATGTTTAATAATTTTCTACATAGAAATTTAATGAAAAATAAGAATAGAAGAACCTCGCATTACAAAAATCAACTTCCATGAAATCTAAATATTATTTATGCTGTCTGTAATTTTCAACATCTTCTTTCGCAAATCATCATCACCATCATCATCATCACCATTGCGACAGCCATTCTAAAATATATGTATCATTAATTTAATAGAAAATAAGAGTAGAAGAACCTCACGTTATAAAAATCAATATTCATAAAACCAACAAAATATCGTTTTTTAAATATATGTATCATTCAGTTTGTATTGCCTTTACAACGCGTAGATAGGGCGAGGAGATCTCTTCTGAAGACGAGATATTATTCTCATAGAAAGGATACAGAAAGGAGAAGAAGACGTAAAGAAGCTTCTCTGAGACCACTCGTTTCATCACTTCGCCTCTCAAGGTTTACTGCCTTTAACATTACATTATTCGCGCAGAAAAAGTATTCGCTTTTCTCCCAGCTGTTTCCGTCACCCTGTAATTTCATATCGTGTTACCGTTCGATCAAAAGCGACAACTCATTTATTGTAAACGAAGATTCCGTGCGGCACAGTTAGCAAAGATAAATTACAGACGATCGTATTAATAATAATAATCTGACCGATATCTCGCAATGCGACCAATCGATAAACGCGAGCACCGTCCAACGCAAGGACGTTGTTAACGTTTCGAAACTGATTAACGTTCGTTCTCTTCTTTCTTTTCTTTCGTTTCTTCCTTCTCGCCTGTTGGCTCGTAAAAGTATCTTAGCATTTATAGACATTTTTTATTTATTTATATTTATTATATATGATGGTATCATAATTAGTACAACAAAGTATTATTACGTTTCTGTTATATATTCATGAATATATTGGAATTTCATTAGAATCGTAATAAAGTCATATAATAATTATATCGAATATGACGTCAGAATTATAAATACGGTTATTATAATGCAGAGTTTCAATTAAGTAAATTTAAAAATCTATATACAAGATACAAAATTATTTAGCGTAATTATATATTTCACAGTAATTACAAAAATATTTAATTATAAAAATAGTCAAACATTTATTATATTAATAAATCCCGATATTTGATAACTGTTACGGCCGTTCGCGGAGAGACGCGGTCGCTAGGAAAACGCGTCAGCGAGAGGCGTAAATTCTCGCTACGATTCGGTGAATCGACGCCGCGAAGTAGTCGTTCCCCTGTTTCGGGTAGGATAACAGAGGTGGTTGATTGAATATTACACAGTAGTAAGTTAGGTCACCGTTTATTCCACAACTTATAACGAGGATAGTTACACTGGTGCGTATGTACGAGATGAGTGAGTGACTGATCTGCGGGTGTGTATACCCGCTCGAAGGATGTTGACCGTTCGAAGGATGTAGAATCAGTGCCGTTGGGAGACGATGCTGTCTCGGTGGAAGGCTAAGGATCGGTCCCTCCAGCGCACGGGACCATCGGATTTGTTGGAGCCGATGTTATTTAGGAGAGTGAGGGAATAGGCTTCGTTTTTAATTGGTTAAACGAAGGTTGGTGGATTAGGAAGGGTCTTAGCTGCCCTTGATAGAAAGTTGTTATTAGGAAGCATCGTACGTGGAAAAACCCAACTTTCCCTTGCCAAGCCGTAGTAAACAATAGTCTTTAGAAACTGATTTAGAAAAGGACATTTGTTGGGTCTGAAGGAACTTAACGAGCAAATTACTCGGGTTTATGACGGGTACTTAGGCTATTGAGGGTACGCCGTACGGAAGAGCGGACGTCTGGTGTCCGTCTGGCCCGCGGTGTGTGACCTGGGCCAGGCAGAGAGTCGCGCGGCGTAACATCCTCCCCCCGTTGAGAGGGTACCGATCAAAATTTCATTAAAGGTGGAGTTAATTGGAGCAGCCGCCCGACTCCTTGTTGATTGCTGATTGTCCTTATTCTGCGTGATCGGGTTGGCTCGTTGGTAGGACGCGCTGCGTGGCACGTCGTTCCAAGATGCTCGTTGCCGTATGACTTGTGGTAGTCTGGATGAGGCCGTTGTCGCCAGGGTGACTTCGAAGATACGGTCGAAAGTCCGGTGCGTAGAGGATATGTTGTCTTCCTTGCGTTCTGGATCGCCGTGGTCATCTGCATTGCCTGGCGATTTTCTATTGCGGTTCGCGAACCAGGACGTGTCGTGAAACAGCTCGGCCCATGAAGTATCGTGAGACACCTCGTCCCAGGAGGTGTCGTTGTACAGCTCGCCGATTCCACAAAGGCACGTGAAATGCGTGTGTGGTTGCACAATGAAGACGTGAAGGAGGTCTTCGGTGGATTGGGGGACAGGGCTCCCCCCGCTGACCCATTCGTATCGCGCCTTCTTGATGATGATTGATGGTTGGACCGGCGTGGTCCAGTTTTCTTGTAGGCTGCACTGACATCGACGAGTATGGTGTTTTGTTTCAGCCCATTCGTCGGTGTGCTCCATTTCGGCGATAATGTAGTAGGAGACGGCATGTCGGCTGGTAAGGTTTCATCCGTCTGTTGATCCAGAGACTCTTGAGCGGCTGTCTGATTCAAGGCGTCTGATGGCGTGGAATCAGATTGTTGCGATGCTGATGATGTGAGCGATGTTGTCGTTGGGTCTCGGGTGGATGACACGTTGTGAGTGTCACGCGATGAGGTCCGCATGGGAAGCGTTTTCTGATTTAAGGCGTTTGGCAGCGTTGAATCAGATTGTTCATGTAGCGACGATGCTAGCGTGATTGTTGTCAAGTCGCGTTTAGGTGACACGCTGCTAGTATTGTGCAATGAATTGCGCGTGACTCGCGGCGAGGTCGGCGTTCGAGTCGATGCGATCTTCTCCGTCCGCGGAGTTTGAATAGCGTTGCGTGTTTTGTTTAAGTCCTTGTTACTTCCCTTATCCGTAGGCCCTCGTGGCAATGGCGAAGGTGGCGTCTTCGCATTATGTCCAGGAAAATGATTCTCCGGTAATTTAAGCGAAGCAGACTCGCGACCAGCAGCTGATCCGTCGTTTGTCGATTGTGACGTCGTAGTTAGTCGTAGGTTGCTCAGTTGAGTGATTACTCGGAGTTCTGATTTCTCGTACTCGTCGGCTATCTCGAGGCCGCGCTCGATCTCTTCCTCATCTATGCTTACAATCTCGTTTTGGATGGCGCGGAGCTCCGTCTCATATGTTTCCAGACGATTTTTGATTGGAATTAGCTCGTTCTCCGGTTCGTGGCGTGATGCAACCTTGGTCATGTGGCCCAAGTCCAGATACTCCTGAATGACCGCCCGATACGCTGTTTCGAACTATTGATTTCGTCTGACTTGCTGCTGGAGAGAGGCGAGTCGTTTCATCGCCATTGCCATGGATGATCCGAGTGACGAGATTTTGTCGTTAAAGGGGAGTGCGACGATGTATCGCCCATCGCTGGTGCGTGGGACGTGATTTTGAAAATGCTCCTCACATCGTCGATCCGCCTCCGATAAGTGTTTTATCTGAGGTCCCTCGTCGAGTTCCCAAAAGCGGGTGAGATCCGTCTCTAGTTCCGTTGTGGAGGCATGGAAGACCCTGGCAGGTCCTGGGGAAGGTGGGCTCCCCCCGATGATCCACCCGAATCGCGCTTTTTGCAGGCGCAGATCGGGGCCGGTTGATGGGTTGTTTGGATGGTATGACGGAGCTTTCCTTGTGCGTGGGGGCGTGGTGGGAGGCGTCTGATTGCTCATTGGCGCGTCTGATCGATGTAGGAGCGTGTGATGGCGTTGATCACATATGCGGCAAGAGCCAGAGGTGCAGTGTTGCAATTTGTGTCCTGGTAGCAGGCAATTCGTACACGCTGAGATTTCCTCGGCGGCTAGAATCCGTTCGTCGATCGTCTTCGTCCTAAAGGTGTTGCAGCGCCAGATTTTGTGTGGTCCATGGCAGATTGGACAGAGTGGCGGTGATCGTGACGTGACAAATGCCTGCCCTCGTGGTGGGCGTGTCGTTCTTGCAGGTTCTATGACCTGACAGCGATCGTTCAAGAATTGCAAGAAGTCCGGGAACGTGGGGAATGGTGTGGACCTGATCTTTTCCTTCCATATTGAATCGGTTTCCCGATCAAGGTTGGCGGTACATAGGTGCAAAAGCAGGGCATCTGCGGTTGGTTGTCCGATGGCGGCCAAGGCTTTGTAATGAGCTTCCAACTTGGTCGTGTAGGACTGCAAATCGCGATGTGCTATCCGTGATGAGGAGGCTGCGTCAAATATCTCCTGCAAGTGTCTCTCGACAATTTTGGCTGGTCTGTTATACCGTCGTTCTAATATTTCCCAGGCGACTGCGTAGTTAGCTGCCGCATTGCTTAATGACGCGATCGCTAGAGCTGCCCCATGCTTTAGGCAAGAACGGAGATACATCAGTCGCTTGCAGTCGTCTATGCGGGGGTTATCGTGGACCGTGGAGCGAAATTGATCCGCGAACCCCGGCCAATCTTCGTAGGCTCCAGAAAAGGTGGGTAGCTGAATTCTAGGCAAATCGACGGGTTCCGGCCATGACATGTCCGATGGCTTTGTTGCAAGATTTGTGGTGGTTGGCTCTGCTTGCTTGTTTGCCTCCTCAAGGATGGCGGACGCCTGTCCGGCGATGGTGTAGAACTTCTGTTGTAGGTCAACCCGGTCCTTCAGTGTTTGACCCTCGTCTCTGTCGTCTAATTCGCATTGGCTCTTTTTGAACGATGCAAACTCTCCCTCTAAGTCTTGCAAATTACGCTGAATAGCATGCACGGGTGTCCCTTCCTCGTGATTGTTGAGCAATGTGCGAAACGCTTCTAATTCTTGTCTGAATCCTTCGCGTTTCCGCAGCAATTGCCGGACGCGTTCTTCCTGAGGGGGAGCCATGAGGGATTTCGACAATTTGAGCGAGCTTACCTTGATGTTGCGTGGTAACTGGGGTGCACTCTTTCACTGACACGTATCCGGCTCGAAGGACCAAATGTTACGGCCGTTCGCGGAGAGACGCGGTCGCTAGGAAAACGCGTCAGCGAGAGGCGTAAATTCTCGCTACGATTCGGTGAATCGACGCCGCGAAGTAGTCGTTCCCCTGTTTCGGGTAGGATAACAGAGGTGGTTGATTGAATATTACACAGTAGTAAGTTAGGTCACCGTTTATTCCACAACTTATAACGAGGATAGTTACACTGGTGCGTATGTACGAGATGAGTGAGTGACTGATCTGCGGGTGTGTATACCCGCTCGAAGGATGTTGACCGTTCGAAGGATGTAGAATCAGTGCCGTTGGGAGACGATGCTGTCTCGGTGGAAGGCTAAGGATCGGTCCCTCCAGCGCACGGGACCATCGGATTTGTTGGAGCCGATGTTATTTAGGAGAGTGAGGGAATAGGCTTCGTTTTTAATTGGTTAAACGAAGGTTGGTGGATTAGGAAGGGTCTTAGCTGCCCTTGATAGAAAGTTGTTATTAGGAAGCATCGTACGTGGAAAAACCCAACTTTCCCTTGCCAAGCCGTAGTAAACAATAGTCTTTAGAAACTGATTTAGAAAAGGACATTTGTTGGGTCTGAAGGAACTTAACGAGCAAATTACTCGGGTTTATGACGGGTACTTAGGCTATTGAGGGTACGCCGTACGGAAGAGCGGACATCTGGTGTCCGTCTGGCCCGCGGTGTGTGACCTGGGCCAGGCAGAGAGTCGCGCGGCGTAACAATAACCATTTATTACATGTTTAAGGTAACTATTTATGCTGTATATTTGTACTAAATAAATGTTTGCATTAAATATCTCGTAACTTCAATGTGCATCATCAGAAATGCTTCAAACTTTACCAATATAATCATTACAATGCTAATGAAATTTCAGAATGCTTTATATAACACATATTCTACATACATATAAATTTTCTGTGGCAAATATGTAAATGCTTTTATAAACTACTAGGTTTATACGCTTTGCAGTCTCATATTTTCCTCCCACTGTTAGCATTATCTGCAGTTTGTATGTGAGTTGTATGAAGTTGATCGAATTCTACGCTTTCAACGAGCTGGTCGAGTGAGGTTCTGCTTGAATAAGTTATAAATCCTGGCAGGAAGAAAGGCACGTGTTATTGATATCGACTGGTTAGCTGGAATGTTGAATAGGAATTTAAAGAACCAACTCAAACTTTATCGATAATAAAATATGGAAAATATGACTGCAAATAATACGTGAAAAATAATGGAAATATTCTATAGGATATTTGAATGTTTATTAGAGAATTTTAATAATAATATGGAACATAAAGAAGAAAGAAATTCGATGATACTAAATAATGATGATACTGAAAATTTCAGTGATTTTTATTAATATAAAATTAACATTAATATAAATAAAAACAAAATCTATTATAAATGATATAGACGAACTTTTTAACTAAATATCGTTAGAAAGAAAAGTGACACAAGTATACATACGAAACAATACAAAAAATCCGCATCTATCTAGAGAAATTTGTTATGAATTTCAAAGTCTGTATGTTACGCCGCCTAAAACATCTGCACGCCAGCCCGCGCGACCGGACAACAACCGACCTGCGTAACGTCACTTCGACCCTCAATAAACCTAAGGGCCCACCATAACTTTCACTTTCCTGTATTGTTTCGCCATGTGTCGTCAATCTGTTTATCCTGAAGAATGTCTTAAGCCTAAAAGTATGTTCGACGCACATCTGGTTTTTTAGAGAGGTCCTTTGGTTTATTAGTCGCACTTAAAACACGGAGAAAGCGGGTATGCGCCCATGAGGAAAAGCTGAATAGCCCTGTAATAAAACAAGCTAGATTTTCTCACGCACACAGTCATCTATCCACCACGATGGTAGGAGACTCCCTCCTCATCCCTTCGAGCAGTAATGCAGGTCATGACCAATCGACACCTCGGTTCGTTACCCTCACTTTTCCTAACGAAATTGGGAACAACGAATCCGCGTTCTTTAGGCACAGGGGCACACCCACACCGAACTTTTCTTCCGTATGAAAAAGGGAGCGACAATCAGTCTAAAAACTAACGCCTAACGCGGCAGTCTACACATAGCGCGAGATTCGCATACTTCCCGCAAATCTTTGTCGGTTCTCGGTGTGGTCGAACATACATCTTCTCTCCGAAATACATCATAGTGCTAAGTCCATTAATACACTAATTTCCAGTATAAGAGCCCTGCTCTAGCGCACATATCTATCGCATTGTCGTGCGACAAGTTGTTAGCTATTTATTTCGGCATCAGTGTAGTCTAAGTGTTGGACATATATAATTTATAACTCTGTGAATCCCAGGGTTATACAAACTCAATCACCCCTTATTATCTCAACGGAAATCAGGGGATCGATCAATTCGTGGTGTCGATTGTTATGATCGTAACGGGGATTTACGACCCCCGTTGACGTCTCTCCTTGCGATTACGTCTCCCCGCGATTGGTCGAAATTTACACTGTATAAATACGTATACTAATACATAAAGCTCCTAAAGCTCTAAAGTTTTAATGTTTAAAAAAAAGTACAAAAATATTTCTATTAAAATATATATGATATTTTCCACGGTATTTTCTACGCAGTTTCTACAATTAAGGATTTCCTCGTTCCCATCGATTTTCCTCTAGTTGTGAGACCCTCGGATAATCATGTCCCTTTCATTTTATCTTCGCTACGCTCGATTATAAATACGGAACTGAATATAGAATTATTTGCAAATCAATGAATCCGATGATGTAATTTGTTACGCGCTCGAAACGAATTAGTATCACTTATCTTAGTTTCAATCAATACCTCACTTTCTCAAGTCATTGATTAAAATACGATTTACACTCGTACAGATCGAGTCTTCTTTCTCAATATTTCCGTCGAATATTCGTGATCAATCGTTTAATCGACCTTGATAATTAGAATAGAAATAAGAAAATTCGAACGCCAAATCATTAACGAACCAGCCACTTGCTCACGAATCTCGTCAACTTGGCCTTGTTTTGTCGAACAAATTGTAAATTTTTCCAACCTCGGCTTGAGTCATCGATTCAGGGTTAATGCACGTCACCTGAGTTTCTTTGGTCTCGATTTTCACAATTGGAATGCTGTCTGCAGGACAAACTTGCTATTCGATCAAGAAAACTCGTTTCAATGACTCGTCTGATGAACTTTCAATCAGCGTTCTTACGTTTCAACAGAGTATCTTCAAAAGTTTCAATCAGGGTCTTAACGCTGTACTTTCAGGGTATTAAATATCTTTCAAGACAGAGACTAGTCTAGATTTTCTCTTCAGTATATTGATATTAGAACAATAACTGGAAAATATATTTCTACAGTATTATAATTGAAATTTTTTCATGTAGAGTTATAATAAAATTTTGTATTATAAATTGCCTGTATTATGGATATCAGACAATGAATTCAGCATGAATTATATCGATCTTATATTAAACAATTTATTAGAATTTTCAATGGAATATTTAAAATGTTACTTGATTGTTTTATATTATTATGTGATATTTTTACGAATTTTAAATAAGTTTGCTAGAAGAAGATGTTCATTTTAATTAAAACCATATACATGTATGTATGTATGTATATATATACATAGATTTATAGTTGTGGAAGCGTTCGTTGTAGAACCATTCATTCGTTACCTTCGCTTTCCGTTGGGAAGTGAAAATTTATGAAAACCCTGGTATGCTATAGTTGTCCAGAAATGAAAAGCAATTTTGAACAACTAATCCTTTGTAATCAGAATATTGTCTCGTTAAAAGAGAAAACAAAATTATAATTGATCGCGAGTATAGAGGGAAAATATTAGTATAGAAAATGATTGCTGTTACGACCGTTCGCGGAGAGACGCGGTCGCGAGGAAAACGCGTCAGCGAGAGGCGTAAATTCTCGCTACGATTCGGTGAATCGACGCCGCGAAGTAGTCGTTTCCCTGTTTCGATTAAGATAACAGAGGTGGTTGAATGAATATGACACAGTAGTAAGTTATATTTCACCGTTTATTCCACAACTTATAACGAGGATAGTTACACCGGTGCGTATGTACGAGATGAGTGAGTGACTGATCTGCGGGTGTGTATACCCGCTCGAAGGATGTTGACCGTTCGAAGGATGTAAAATCAGTACAGTACTGGGAGACGATGATGTGTCGGAGGAAAGCTAAGGATGGGTGTGTCTAGCGCACGGGACCATCGGATTTGTTGGTGCCGATGTTATTTAGGAGAGTGAGGGAATAGGCTTCGTTTCTAATTGGTTAAACGAAGGGTTTAACCGCCCTCGAGAGAAAGTGGTTAGTGGGAGGACAGTTGCAGCGTACGTGCGAAAAACCAACTTTCCTTAGTTAAGCCGTGGTAGACAATAGTCTCGAGAAATTCCTCGGAAACAGATGTTTGTTTGAAGGACCTTAGCAGGCAAGTGACTCAGGTTTATGACGGATGCTTAAGGCTATTGAGGGTACGCCGTACGGAAGAGCGGACATCTGGTGTCCGTCTGGCCCGCGGTGTGTGACCTGGGCCAGGCAGAGAGTCTCCCGGCGTAACAATTGCGAACTAACTACCTTTAAATATTATAAATATTCAATGGTATATATAAATCCAACTATCTTAAAGTTTCATATTTTTATCTTGCATGAAATTCTTATAAAACAGGAAAATTAATTTTTCTCTGTCTCTCTCCCTCTCTTTGATATAAACGCCGCAGTTAAAAAATAAATATGTATGACCTCATGTATATTCATATGTATTTAAGCATCTTTCTTCGTAACTTTGAATGGTTTTCAATTTCATTTAAATTGTTGCATGGCAACGTGAGTTCTGTTGCAAAATTCATATACTTGTAGAAACGTCAGTCGTAAATCAAGCATAACAACAGTTTTACAGTATGTTGTAGAGATTACTTTGTTACTTAAACTTAGAGATCTTCCTGCTTACAGTAATTACAAAAAGTAACTGTACACCATCGTATTTAGAACGTCATTTATATATATACCAATTAATTGAGACTAAGTCTTAAGATAAGACTGATTAAAATATTAGCTTTCGTATCATTTGTAATACTTTCATACATGCTTATAAATAATTAATGCTATCAAAATGAAACGTAAAAACTGATTTAAAAAAAAGGAAGAGAGACGCTTCATTGGGAAATAAGGATACATACGTACAAGTACTTTTTGTAGCCACTGTGTGGCTTTCAAACTCAATTCCAGGGCAAAAAAGAAATTATTGAAAAACGGTTACCTAATATGTACATCATAGTGAAGCAATTATCAAAGGCGAATCCAACGAAAAAACGACACAAAGTGAACTGCCAGAAGCTACCCGTGAACGCAGTAGCCACCCCAGCGAGAAATCCCATTAAATTAGCTCCGAGCAAAGCTGATATTCTTCCATATTGATCAGCAACCCATCCAAAAATTAATCCTCCGAAGATAGCGCCGATGAAGAAGATACTTTGAGCTATGGTTGGCAGTGCATCATACTGACAAACCCATCCCAGCTGCAACAGAAAACTACAGTCGAATGATTTACTTCTGATCACTATCAGCATCACGGGAATCTTATAGCAATTTCAACGCCTCGATTAAACGAATTTTCGATCAAAGTTTCGAAATTCCTAATGAAGCGCGCCTCTGTCCTTTTTCCTTTCCCTTTGAGGAAGAAAGAAGGAGAAGCTTAAGACCCTGCGCGTTCTCGCGTCCTTCTTCTGGATGCTTCCTACCCCTCGATGAATAATTCTCCTCCTGACGAGCGACGCAAAGTTCATGGAAATCCACTGGAGCAAAAAGTCTTGCAATTTATGTCGAACAAATCTGTGTGTTCGCGCTGTTGCTCGTTATAACGTTTTATTAAAGTTTCTTTTCAATCCGGTATTTTCATTTTCAGTTTCATTTTCAGACTGTATTTTATTTGGCAATGTAACGCTTGAATTTAGAATGTACTCTGTAATTTCACTACATGCACTAATTATTACTGCAATATGTACTAGTAATCCTGTTACGTACTATAATTTTCCTCTGTGGAAATCGACATTGTTAATTTTCCCACTTCTGAACTATCGATCTTTCCACAAACGTTTATTCGACCCTTTCCATCGTTCTTCTTTCTTTCCAAAAATTGTACACTACGCTTATTTTTTATCGAAATAGATCATGCAAATAATCGAATACGACATACACAGTATAAAGGGATTGATTGATAGGAACAGATAAAATATTCAAAAAGCAGGAAGTTACAGGTCGAACATTTTCTGTCACCTCGGATGCCACAGACGCATAAGGGACGGTGGTATAATTAAATTCCCATCCTTGTTGGCAATCTTTCGTTGGCCACGATGGGTCCGATACGTGGCTTCCATTTAGCAAAATTTCCGTGTAATTTACATCGTACATGCTGCATCTCGAGTAACCTTCGCGGTTGACTGGTATCGCCAGCGACAGCCTGAAACGAAGGAGAAGATAACGTAGATTGGTTCACGGTCTTCGATGCCGATGGACGTTCCGACAAGCGAGTAATTAACTTTCTATTTGAAACTCGACAAAAAACATTGGGAATTTCGAGTATTTGTTGAGCTAATAATATTGATTGTTAGTCGAGTCTGATAAAACGTATTTGATTGGAATTTCATTTAAAGCGAAGAAAGTTGGATGTACGTTAATTGCTGTTTTCCTGTCTTTACAAATTACTCATTCCTTTGTTTCATCAGCTGTTACGACCGTTCGCGGAGAGACGCGGTCGCGAGGAAAACGCGTCAGCGAGAGGCGTAAATTCTCGCTACGATTCGGTGAATCGACGCCGCGAAGTAGTCGTTCCCCTGTTTCGGTTAAGATAACAGAGGTGGTTGATTGAATATGACACAGTAGTAAGTTATATTTCACCGTTTATTCCACAACTTCTAACGAGGATAGTTACACTGGTGCGTGTGTACGAGATGATTGAGTGACTGATCTGCGGGTGTGTCTACCCGCTCGAAGGATGTTGACCGTTCGAAGGATGTGAAATCAGTGCCTCTTGGGAGACGATGCTGTCTCGGAGGAAGGCTAAGGATCCGTCTCGCGCACGGGACCATCGGATTTGTTCGTGCCGAGGTTATTTAGGAGAGCGAGGGAATAGCCTTCGTTTTTAATTGGTTAAACGAAGGGTCTTAACTGCCCTCGAGAGAAAGTGATTAATGGGGGGAAAGTTGCCGCGTGCATGAGAAAAACAACTTTCCCTTGTCCTTCCGTGGTCGACAATAGTGTTTAGAAACTCCTGGGGACCTGATGTTTGTTTTGTTTAAAGGACGTTTTCTAGGAAATCTATGATTTATGGACGGTGCTTAAGGCTATTGAGGGTACGCCGTACGGAAGAGCGGACATCTGGTGTCCGTCTGGCCCGCGGTGTGTGACCTGGGCCAGGCAGAGAGTCGCGCGGCGTAACATCAGCCTTTTCGATTATTATTGTCTCGTATTATTATTGTCGAGTATTGTCTCGTGGTTATTATCTCAACGCTTTTATCGTGTCAATTTATTGCGTTGTGTTCATACGGGTTTGTAGAATATATAATAAACAATGCAATGAGAAATGAAAATGAGAAAATTTTGAAGAATTATTAAATTAGGTAAATTGAAGGGAAAGAAGTTCTGTGAAGGAACTGGATTGGATCTAAACAGATAATAAAGAAAGATGATCCAAGATTTGCGACCTCCGACGTATGTCGAAAACACTTACTCATTAATAACGAATGTCATTAAGATAATTCAGTGACGGTAATTGCGTCTGTTATTCTGATGAATGTTACATAACGAGATAGGAAGTCGATGTCATGATGACTGACGCTGTCTGAATCAAATCAACCCTATTCACATCCAGATAATACCGTCAAACGATGTTTAAATTATTATAATATGAAATCCAATTTAAAGGCTTCGTGAATTTCTATTATCCTTCAATGAAATTATGAAATAATGGCGCAATTTAATGATAAAGATTATTATTATTTCATTAGGCTTGCTGTATAATTTGCTAGATTGTCTTCAACCAGATAAATATATCAATAATTTTGGCAATGGCTATCATCACATACTTTATCGAAAGAGAGAACATTGGTTCTCTTTGATTTTCGATCGTTGAATCGTCGAAAGAAAACTTCGCGGCTCAGAGAAAGTTCTACAAACACGTACATAGCATAAAAATCGGTAACACGCGGAAGTTCTACAGGAAAAAAATCAAAAAGACTTGCTGAGCAAGGCAAGAACTTTCCAATAGAAGGTGAGCATAATAATAAATAACACTTGCACGGATGCTTGCGGAGGAGTCGTTGACTATATTAAACTAATACTAATTATGAAACAATGTAACAGTAACGGTACTAGTCGTAATTAACATACTATCGTTAACATTATCGTGATATCGAAATTTCTTCCCACAAGATCACCGATTAATTGCATCGATTTGCGAAATTCTTAGTGTTCGATGATTATCATAGTCGAGGAAAGGTATTTACAAGATATTAACATCCGCATCTAATCACATCTCGTAGCATCGCGACTTATCACGCGTATCGCCTAACCTTTACATGAATATTGAACGAACGAACACTTCGAACGCATTATGCAAGTGTACGTTACGTTTTTCATTCGCCGGTAAAAGCTTTCAAAAACGAGTTAATGAGCGAATGATACGTGGCATGCGCGAAAGAAACGAATGCTTGCCCATAGAATAGCTGAAAATGATTCGAAAAGTATACTAGCAAAATAACAATAGATTCAGATGATAACTGACCAGTCGAGCAGGATTAGTCACAGCCTTTTAACAATTCTATCGATTTTTTGCTACTATTATACTTATTTACTCCAAAGTTAAGATCCTACCTAGGCTAAACTAAACGTTAACTATGACTCACAGTTGGAAAATGCACTTATCTTATACGTAATCATTTATCAATTACTGAGTTCGTTAAGTTCTATTTTTGTTTGCTGAAAGGAAAAAATCTTCCATTAATTAATCATCGCTATATCGTTGTTTGCTATTGTCTTTCGTCTGATCGACAATCATTTACCCATTCCATCGTTGTAGAACTCTTCATTTCTGGTTCCTATAATCTGGTATTTAATATCATCGAATTTATTTTGAAGCACGTGCACGTGCCAAAAAATTAGGTCACGGAAGTTTTATGCATTTCTGTGAAATCTGAAAGGGCAAAATTGCAAAGTACACGTGTGACACGTGGAAATATATAAAACATCGGAAAGTAGCACGCTTTGTAACGTTTAATCGAGGTAAAACAATTTTTTATCCAGCTTCTAGTTTTTTCTTTCGCTTCCTTTATATTCTGAAAAATATGCGTAAAAATCCGCAGGCTACGTATTATGACGTAAACGGAATGGAACGAATCAATAATAGAATAAATTAAATAATATTAATATTAAAATATTAAATAATATTAATATTAAAATATTAAATAATATTAATATTAAAATATTAAATAATATTAATATTAAAATATCAAATAATATTAATATTAATATAAAAATTATAATAATAATAATCGATAATAAAAGAAATTAAGGACAATGGAACACATATTCGATTTATACTAAATATCCGCGGCTGTCCTGATATTTATTGCCAGTCGCGTACATACGTTCAAGTTATAATTTCTAATATATAATTAGAAATATATATATAATTAGAAAGTTAGGAGAATTTTAATCGAGAACGAGCTCTATACCCTTTGAACATAATTTGTTCGTCACTTAATCGCTGCACGCGGTAAACACTAACGAGCAGCTCTTAAACAAAAGTATTTGTACGTTATGGTCAACAACGGGGTGACTAGTTATTAGCGCGTTCTCCTGTTTCATTGAAATTTTAATTGCATCAACGTAATACGTTCTGTGGTCGACGTCTTAACATAATTGTACGGATCGAATGTCTTTACGTAAAACTGTCCCGTGCATGTTGACGATTCGCGGCCAATCAACGATATCAGGCCGAATGTTACGTGCTCAACGCTATTTTTTCGCGTTCACGCTCTCATTGTTTGCGCGAAGGTTCAACGCGTTCGCGCGGCGTACGCGATAATACGCGCTCCGGGAATTTTATCCAAGGAGCATTGTGCGAGCGCAACACGTTGCGACACCACATCCTTTGCCTCTCTCGAAACGTCTTAATAACGAATTATAGTGCAATCGAACCATGCGCGTATAGCAAAAAGCAATCGTTTCTAGCCGTTCACTTAGAACACCGCGAAGGTTAATTTGGCAACTACATATATATCCATGTATTGTGTTTCTAACGATTGCCAAATGCTATTTTCATGCATATAGTGATGCCATCCTTTTGTTACGAAGGATTAGCATCAGAGAAATTTTCGGCTTATTACGCATATTGAAAATGTAACGTAAGATTCATCTTTTTTTTCAGCAAATATGCAGAGATACGCACAGGTGCGCTTGAGTATTAGAGCACCTACTGGTTACATTTATTGGAACGCTCTAGCGGATTTTACGCTGTAAAACATACGACGTGAATGAAAGTTCGGATTTATAATAAAATAAGCAGAAGATACAATCGGAAAAAGGATCTCAGCAAGACGATAGTATTAGGACAGCGTTAGGAAACGGTAGGCCAAGAAAAGCCGGTCGAAAGATGATTCGTAGAACTAAAGGAAAGTGTTGAGATACTGATCCGTTTCATAGCGCCGATGCGAGCGAAAAGCGAACTAAAAATTGCGCGTTTAAGCACTAAAATGTCTATATACTATCACGAAACTACGAAATATTACTAATCTTCTATTTACAACGAAGCTCGTAAGTCTCGTGACCAATTTACACGAAAAAAGATCGAGTTAGAGACACGATAACGCGTTAATGAAACTTCTAATCTCTAAATCTCTAGAGAGAAATCCTTAAAAGCTGTAGATCCTTAATAAACAATTTACCGATTACGACGATAAGTCCCCTGATGCTCGTAACCAATTTTTCACAGAAAACGGATCACCAAAGTTGCAAGACTTTCGAGTTGGAGGGAATGACGCGTTAACGAGAGCGTCGCGACGTATAATGTTTACAAAGTTTGCGTGGAAATTAACACGATCAGGAATAAGCTGGATCGTTGTCACCGTTTACGATCGTGTTTCCGAGATGAAAGAAACAGCTACTATTATGCAATCGATCGTTTCGAACTAGTAAACGGCGTAGCGAAATAAAACTCGGTGTAAGTCTTAACATACGTTCACTAGCAGGAACGTGTTTTATTGAAATTTTTACGACTCGCTACCGGCTGCCCCAGCCGTTGCATTATTTGAATAACATCGAAGGTTGTTGACCTAGCAACCGAACGAAGGTGCGATCCAATTGGATGTGGATGTAATTACACCTTGAAATACCTTTCGTCATCGAGCATTTCCAATTCCCCGCCGAGTGTCCTCCATTTTTGCGCTTAGTCTTTACGCTCGATATCGTCGCGATTTGCAAGCACTCGCTAGCAACAGAATGTGCGATCGTCGTCGCGCGTCGCCGTTTCGACAGAATTAACGTCGTTGGAATCTCACAACGATTGAGAAACCGCATATTTACTTCGCGCGAAAACCACGATGAACGAGTTATGTCTCGTTCGGGCTAATTTCTTTGAAGTAGTCAATGTGTCGATTCAAATATGTAATATCGGAAAATAAGGATAGAAATTTTTTTCCGATTACTTACAATTTATTAATATTAAATTGAATATACAAATATAAATTGGACAGAGAACGATATTTATTTAACGGAAACTAAATGCAATACTCGTATCTATATCAAATAACTTTGCAGTTATTTGATCACTCTCGTCACAACGAATCTAACACACACACTCTCTCTCTCTCTCTAACAACTCTATCAATTCTCACGACTCTACTCTTCGACGACTCAATTAGCTCTGATCTTCGCCAATACACTCCTGCTCGGTCGTGCTCGCTCTTGCTCTCGTCCTCTCACACACACACACACACACGCACACTTTTCGGCTCACATACTCTGGCCTCTCGATTGCCACTCCTTGAAATGTGGAACCGTACTTCTGTTTTGACGCTGCTTATCTTTTCTCGCGTCACTGTTACTAGGCGCTCTTGGATGTAAACAAACCACGAAAGACGACGTACACGGTATTTTCTAATTTCAGCCGATCTCCAATCAAAGCTATTCTACGATATTACAAATATTAAGAATCGAAGATCCAGTGTGGAGAATTTGAAGGGTTGACTCTGAGATTTGAGAGTAATTTCAGAGAATAGAAGCTTAATTCCTGCGATTACTTGCTTCACATACTTCCCCTTTTCGGATCTTGACACTACGCAAGTCTCTTTCGGTCGTGCCGTACACCTCGCTGCAATATGTCCAAATCCGCTGCACTCGGAACACCTAACACCTTCTCCCCTCTCCGGACACTTAACACTTAGATGATCCTCACTACCGCAAATGAAGCATCTTCTTTTCTTCATTGCATCTACAGATTGACTGGGCTTCCCGTTCTTCTGGGTTTTAGCCGACTTCACAATCGACTTTGCTCTGCGACTCTTCTGCTCTTCGTACATCACTAACCTCTTCCTCAACTCTTTGATTGACGTAGCGCCGTACAATATAGCCTTATTGTTCTCGTCGTCTATTATTCCATCCGCTATGTATTCCACCTTTGCTTCCTCCTCTATGTCCACATGGTTGGCTATTTCGAGCATGCGGTACATGTAAGCCAAACATGCTTCATCACTCTCCTTTTTTGTTTCTTCAAGTTTCTGATGTACTTGCCTACTGTTGACTTTCCTCGAAAATTCTTTCACTAGCCCCCTCTTCAACTCATGCCAAGTCCTGGCATGACACTCGAAGCTCGCAAATATTTTCGCTGATCCCTTCAGCAGCTTCCTTGCGTAGACTGCCTTCTGCCCATCCGACCACATGCACGTATCAGTGACTTCCTCGAACGACTCGAACCATCGTTCGACATTTTCACCTCTGTTGCCACTAAACGACTCTAATGCATCTTCGACGTCTCTAAAACTTAGTGTCGAACC
>NW_022884920.1:0-22530 GCF_011952205.1 Bombus bifarius | reverse complement strand
TCGGGTTTATGACGGGTACTTAGGCTATTGAGGGTACGCCGTACGGAAGAGCGGACATCTGGTGTCCGTCTGGCCCGCGGTGTGTGACCTGGGCCAGGCAGAGAGTCGCGCGGCGTAACAATAACCATTTATTACATGTTTAAGGTAACTATTTATGCTGTATATTTGTACTAAATAAATGTTTGCATTAAATATCTCGTAACTTCAATGTGCATCATCAGAAATGCTTCAAACTTTACCAATATAATCATTACAATGCTAATGAAATTTCAGAATGCTTTATATAACACATATTCTACATACATATAAATTTTCTGTGGCAAATATGTAAATGCTTTTATAAACTACTAGGTTTATACGCTTTGCAGTCTCATATTTTCCTCCCACTGTTAGCATTATCTGCAGTTTGTATGTGAGTTGTATGAAGTTGATCGAATTCTACGCTTTCAACGAGCTGGTCGAGTGAGGTTCTGCTTGAATAAGTTATAAATCCTGGCAGGAAGAAAGGCACGTGTTATTGATATCGACTGGTTAGCTGGAATGTTGAATAGGAATTTAAAGAACCAACTCAAACTTTATCGATAATAAAATATGGAAAATATGACTGCAAATAATACGTGAAAAATAATGGAAATATTCTATAGGATATTTGAATGTTTATTAGAGAATTTTAATAATAATATGGAACATAAAGAAGAAAGAAATTCGATGATACTAAATAATGATGATACTGAAAATTTCAGTGATTTTTATTAATATAAAATTAACATTAATATAAATAAAAACAAAATCTATTATAAATGATATAGACGAACTTTTTAACTAAATATCGTTAGAAAGAAAAGTGACACAAGTATACATACGAAACAATACAAAAAATCCGCATCTATCTAGAGAAATTTGTTATGAATTTCAAAGTCTGTATGTTACGCCGCCTAAAACATCTGCACGCCAGCCCGCGCGACCGGACAACAACCGACCTGCGTAACGTCACTTCGACCCTCAATAAACCTAAGGGCCCACCATAACTTTCACTTTCCTGTATTGTTTCGCCATGTGTCGTCAATCTGTTTATCCTGAAGAATGTCTTAAGCCTAAAAGTATGTTCGACGCACATCTGGTTTTTTAGAGAGGTCCTTTGGTTTATTAGTCGCACTTAAAACACGGAGAAAGCGGGTATGCGCCCATGAGGAAAAGCTGAATAGCCCTGTAATAAAACAAGCTAGATTTTCTCACGCACACAGTCATCTATCCACCACGATGGTAGGAGACTCCCTCCTCATCCCTTCGAGCAGTAATGCAGGTCATGACCAATCGACACCTCGGTTCGTTACCCTCACTTTTCCTAACGAAATTGGGAACAACGAATCCGCGTTCTTTAGGCACAGGGGCACACCCACACCGAACTTTTCTTCCGTAGGAAAAAAGGAGCGACAGTCAGTCTAAAAACTAACGCCTAACGCGGCAGTCTACACATAGCGCGAGATTCGCATACTTCCCGCAAATCTTTGTCGGTTCTCGGTGTGGTCGAACATACATCTTCTCTCCGAAATACATCATAGTGCTAAGTCCATTAATACACTAATTTCCAGTATAAGAGCCCTGCTCTAGCGCACATATCTATCGCATTGTCGTGCGACAAGTTGTTAGCTATTTATTTCGGCATCAGTGTAGTCTAAGTGTTGGACATATATAATTTATAACTCTGTGAATCCCAGGGTTATACAAACTCAATCACCCCTTATTATCTCAACGGAAATCAGGGGATCGATCAATTCGTGGTGTCGATTGTTATGATCGTAACGGGGATTTACGACCCCCGTTGACGTCTCTCCTTGCGATTACGTCTCCCCGCGATTGGTCGAAATTTACACTGTATAAATACGTATACTAATACATAAAGCTCCTAAAGCTCTAAAGTTTTAATGTTTAAAAAAAAGTACAAAAATATTTCTATTAAAATATATATGATATTTTCCACGGTATTTTCTACGCAGTTTCTACAATTAAGGATTTCCTCGTTCCCATCGATTTTCCTCTAGTTGTGAGACCCTCGGATAATCATGTCCCTTTCATTTTATCTTCGCTACGCTCGATTATAAATACGGAACTGAATATAGAATTATTTGCAAATCAATGAATCCGATGATGTAATTTGTTACGCGCTCGAAACGAATTAGTATCACTTATCTTAGTTTCAATCAATACCTCACTTTCTCAAGTCATTGATTAAAATACGATTTACACTCGTACAGATCGAGCCTTCTTTCTCAATATTTCCGTCGAATATTCGTGATCAATCGTTTAATCGACCTTGATAATTAGAATAGAAATAAGAAAATTCGAACTCCAAATCATTAACGAACCAGCCACTTGCTCACGAATCTCGTCAACTTGGCCTTGTTTTGTCGAACAAATTGTAAATTTTTCCAACCTCGGCTTGAGTCATCGATTCAGGGTTAATGCACGTCACCTGAGTTTCTTTGGTCTCGATTTTCACAATTGGAATGCTGTCTGCAGGACAAACTTGCTATTCGATCAAGAAAACTCGTTTCAATGACTCGTCTGATGAACTTTCAATCAGCGTTCTTACGTTTCAACAGAGTATCTTCAAAAGTTTCAATCAGGGTCTTAACGCTGTACTTTCAGGGTATTAAATATCTTTCAAGACAGAGACTAGTCTAGATTTTCTCTTCAGTATATTGATATTAGAACAATAACTGGAAAATATATTTCTACAGTATTATAATTGAAATTTTTTCATGTAGAGTTATAATAAAATTTTGTATTATAAATTGCCTTTATTATGGATATCAGACAATGAATTCAGCATGAATTATATCGATCTTATATTAAACAATTTATTAGAATTTTCAATGGAATATTTAAAATGTTACTTGATTGTTTTATATTATTATGTGATATTTTTACGAATTTTTAATAAGTTTGCTAGAAGAAGATGTTCATTTTAATTAAAACCATATACATGTATGTATGTATATATATACATAGATTTATAGTTGTGGAAGCGTTCGTTGTAGAACCATTCATTCGTTACCTTCGCTTTCCGTTGGGAAGTGAAAATTTATGAAAACCCTGGTATGCTATAGTTGTCCAGAAATGAAAAGCAATTTTGAACAACTAATCCTTTGTAATCAGAATATTGTCTCGTTAAAAGAGAAAACAAAATTATAATTGATCGCGAGTATAGAGGGAAAATATTAGTATAGAAAATGATTGCTGTTACGACCGTTCGCGGAGAGACGCGGTCGCGAGGAAAACGCGTCAGCGAGAGGCGTAAATTCTCGCTACGATTCGGTGAATCGACGCCGCGAAGTAGTCGTTTCCCTGTTTCGATTAAGATAACAGAGGTGGTTGAATGAATATGACACAGTAGTAAGTTATATTTCACCGTTTATTCCACAACTTATAACGAGGATAGTTACACCGGTGCGTATGTACGAGATGAGTGAGTGACTGATCTGCGGGTGTGTATACCCGCTCAAAGGATGTTGACCGTTCGAAGGATGTAAAATCAGTACAGTACTGGGAGACGATGATGTGTCGGAGGAAAGCTAAGGATGGGTGTGTCTAGCGCACGGGACCATCGGATTTGTTGGTGCCGATGTTATTTAGGAGAGTGAGGGAATAGGCTTCGTTTCTAATTGGTTAAACGAAGGGTTTTAACCGCCCTCGAGAGAAAGTGGTTAGTGGGAGGACAGTTGCAGCGTACGTGCGAAAAACCAACTTTCCTTAGTTAAGCCGTGGTAGACAATAGTCTCGAGAAATTCCTCGGAAACAGATGTTTGTTTGAAGGACCTTAGCAGGCAAGTGACTCGGGTTTATGACGGATGCTTAAGGCTATTGAGGGTACGCCGTACGGAAGAGCGGACATCTGGTGTCCGTCTGGCCCGCGGTGTGTGACCTGGGCCAGGCAGAGAGTCTCCCGGCGTAACAATTGCGAACTAACTACCTTTAAATATTATAAATATTCAATGGTATATATAAATCCAACTATCTTAAAGTTTCATATTTTTATCTTGCATGAAATTCTTATAAAACAGGAAAATTAATTTTTCTCTGTCTCTCTCCCTCTCTTTGATATAAACGCCGCAGTTAAAAAATAAATATGTATGACCTCATGTATATTCATATGTATTTAAGCATCTTTCTTCGTAACTTTGAATGGTTTTCAATTTCATTTAAATTGTTGCATGGCAACGTGAGTTCTGTTGCAAAATTCATATACTTGTAGAAACGTCAGTCGTAAATCAAGCATAACAACAGTTTTACAGTATGTTGTAGAGATTACTTTGTTACTTAAACTTAGAGATCTTCCTGCTTACAGTAATTACAAAAAGTAACTGTACACCATCGTATTTAGAACGTCATTTATATATATACCAATTAATTGAGACTAAGTCTTAAGATAAGACTGATTAAAATATTAGCTTTCGTATCATTTGTAATACTTTCATACATGCTTATAAATAATTAATGCTATCAAAATGAAACGTAAAAACTGATTTAAAAAAAAGGAAGAGAGACGCTTCATTGGGAAATAAGGATACATACGTACAAGTACTTTTTGTAGCCACTGTGTGGCTTTCAAACTCAATTCCAGGGCAAAAAAGAAATTATTGAAAAACGGTTACCTAATATGTACATCATAGTGAAGCAATTATCAAAGGCGAATCCAACGAAAAAACGACACAAAGTGAACTGCCAGAAGCTACCCGTGAACGCAGTAGCCACCCCAGCGAGAAATCCCATTAAATTAGCTCCGAGCAAAGCTGATATTCTTCCATATTGATCAGCAACCCATCCAAAAATTAATCCTCCGAAGATAGCGCCGATGAAGAAGATACTTTGAGCTATGGTTGGCAGTGCATCATACTGACAAACCCATCCCAGCTGCAACAGAAAACTACAGTCGAATGATTTACTTCTGATCACTATCAGCATCACGGGAATCTTATAGCAATTTCAACGCCTCGATTAAACGAATTTTCGATCAAAGTTTCGAAATTCCTAATGAAGCGCGCCTCTGTCCTTTTTCCTTTCCCTTTGAGGAAGAAAGAAGGAGAAGCTTAAGACCCTGCGCGTTCTCGCGTCCTTCTTCTGGATGCTTCCTACCCCTCGATGAATAATTCTCCTCCTGACGAGCGACGCAAAGTTCATGGAAATCCACTGGAGCAAAAAGTCTTGCAATTTATGTCGAACAAATCTGTGTGTTCGCGCTGTTGCTCGTTATAACGTTTTATTAAAGTTTCTTTTCAATCCGGTATTTTCATTTTCAGTTTCATTTTCAGACTGTATTTTATTTGGCAATGTAACGCTTGAATTTAGAATGTACTCTGTAATTTCACTACATGCACTAATTATTACTGCAATATGTACTAGTAATCCTGTTACGTACTATAATTTTCCTCTGTGGAAATCGACATTGTTAATTTTCCCACTTCTGAACTATCGATCTTTCCACAAACGTTTATTCGACCCTTTCCATCGTTCTTCTTTCTTTCCAAAAATTGTACACTACGCTTATTTTTTATCGAAATAGATCATGCAAATAATCGAATACGACATACACAGTATAAAGGGATTGATTGATAGGAACAGATAAAATATTCAAAAAGCAGGAAGTTACAGGTCGAACATTTTCTGTCACCTCGGATGCCACAGACGCATAAGGGACGGTGGTATAATTAAATTCCCATCCTTGTTGGCAATCTTTCGTTGGCCACGATGGGTCCGATACGTGGCTTCCATTTAGCAAAATTTCCGTGTAATTTACATCGTACATGCTGCATCTCGAGTAACCTTCGCGGTTGACTGGTATCGCCAGCGACAGCCTGAAACGAAGGAGAAGATAACGTAGATTGGTTCACGGTCTTCGATGCCGATGGACGTTCCGACAAGCGAGTAATTAACTTTCTATTTGAAACTCGACAAAAAACATTGGGAATCTCGAGTATTTGTTGAGCTAATAATATTGATTGTTAGTCGAGTCTGATAAAACGTATTTGATTGGAATTTCATTTAAAGCGAAGAAAGTTATTTTCAATTGTAGCTGGATGTACGTTAATTGCTGTTTTCCTGTCTTTACAAATTACTCATTCCTTTGTTTCATCAGCTGGTACGACCGTTCGCGGAGAGACGCGGTCGCGAGGAAAACGCGTCAGCGAGAGGCGTAAATTCTCGCTACGATTCGGTGAATCGACGCCGCGAAGTAGTCGTTCCCCTGTTTCGGGTAGGATAACAGAGGTGGTTGATTGAATATGACACAGTAGTAAGTTATATTTCACCGTTTATTCCACAACTTCTAACGAGGATAGTTACACTGGTGCGTGTGTACGAGATGATTGAGTGACTGATCTGCGGGTGTGTCTACCCGCTCGAAGGATGTTGACCGTTCGAAGGATGTGAAATCAGTGCCTCTTGGGAGACGATGCTGTCTCGGAGGAAGGCTAAGGATCCGTCTCGCGCACGGGACCATCGGATTTGTTCGTGCCGAGGTTATTTAGGAGAGCGAGGGAATAGCCTTCGTTTTTAATTGGTTAAACGAAGGGTCTTAACTGCCCTCGAGAGAAAGTGATTAATGGGGGGAAAGTTGCCGCGTGCATGAGAAAAACAACTTTCCCTTGTCCTTCCGTGGTCGACAATAGTGTTTAGAAACTCCTGGGGACCTGATGTTTGTTTTGTTTAAAGGACGTTTTCTAGGAAATCTATGATTTATGGACGGTGCTTAAGGCTATTGAGGGTACGCCGTACGGAAGAGCGGACATCTGGTGTCCGTCTGGCCCGCGGTGTGTGACCTGGGCCAGGCAGAGAGTCGCGCGGCGTAACATCAGCCTTTTCGATTATTATTGTCTCGTATTATTATTGTCGAGTATTGTCTCGTGGTTATTATCTCAACGCTTTTATCGTGTCAATTTATTGCGTTGTGTTCATACGGGTTTGTAGAATATATAATAAACAATGCAATGAGAAATGAAAATGAGAAAATTTTGAAGAATTATTAAATTAGGTAAATTGAAGGGAAAGAAGTTCTGTGAAGGAACTGGATTGGATCTAAACAGATAATAAAGAAAGATGATCCAAGATTTGCGACCTCCGACGTATGTCGAAAACACTTACTCATTAATAACGAATGTCATTAAGATAATTCAGTGACGGTAATTGCGTCTGTTATTCTGATGAATGTTACATAACGAGATAGGAAGTCGATGTCATGATGACTGACGCTGTCTGAATCAAATCAACCCTATTCACATCCAGATAATACCGTCAAACGATGTTTACATTATTATAATATGAAATCCAATTTAAAGGCTTCGTGAATTTCTATTATCCTTCAATGAAATTATGAAATAATGGCGCAATTTAATGATAAAGATTATTATTATTTCATTAGGCTTGCTGTATAATTTGCTAGATTGTCTTCAACCAGATAAATATATCAATAATTTTGGCAATGGCTATCATCACATACTTTATCGAAAGAGAGAACATTGGTTCTCTTTGATTTTCGATCGTTGAATCGTCGAAAGAAAACTTCGCGGCTCAGAGAAAGTTCTCCTACAAACACGTACATAGCATAAAAATCGGTAACACGCGGAAGTTCTACAGGAAAAAAATCAAAAAGACTTGCTGAGCAAGGCAAGAACTTTCCAATAGAAGGTGAGCATAATAATAAATAACACTTGCACGGATGCTTGCGGAGGAGTCGTTGACTATATTAAACTAATACTAATTATGAAACAATGTAACAGTAACGGTACTAGTCGTAATTAACATACTATCGTTAACATTATCGTGATATCGAAATTTCTTCCCACAAGATCACCGATTAATTGCATCGATTTGCGAAATTCTTAGTGTTCGATGATTATCATAGTCGAGGAAAGGTATTTACAAGATATTAACATCCGCATCTAATCACATCTCGTAGCATCGCGACTTATCACGCGTATCGCCTAACCTTTACATGAATATTGAACGAACGAACACTTCGAACGCATTATGCAAGTGTACGTTACGTTTTTCATTCGCCGGTAAAAGCTTTCAAAAACGAGTTAATGAGCGAATGATACGTGGCATGCGCGAAAGAAACGAATGCTTGCCCATAGAATAGCTGAAAATGATTCGAAAAGTATACTAGCAAAATAACAATAGATTCAGATGATAACTGACCAGTCGAGCAGGATTAGTCACAGCCTTTTAACAATTCTATCGATTTTTTGCTACTATTATACTTATTTACTCCAAAGCTAAGATCCTACCTAGGCTAAACTAAACGTTAACTATGACTCACAGTTGGAAAATGCACTTATCTTATACGTAATCATTTATCAATTACTGAGTTCGTTAAGTTCTATTTTTGTTTGCTGAAAGGAAAAAATCTTCCATTAATTAATCATCGCTATATCGTTGTTTGCTATTGTCTTTCGTCTGATCGACAATCATTTACCCATTCCATCGTTGTAGAACTCTTCATTTCTGGTTCCTATAATCTGGTATTTAATATCATCGAATTTATTTTGAAGCACGTGCACGTGCCAAAAAATTAGGTCACGGAAGTTTTATGCATTTCTGTGAAATCTGAAAGGGCAAAATTGCAAAGTACACGTGTGACACGTGGAAATATATAAAACATCGGAAAGTAGCACGCTTTGTAACGTTTAATCGAGGTAAAACAATTTTTTATCCAGCTTCTAGTTTTTTCTTTCGCTTCCTTTATATTCTGAAAAATATGCGTAAAAATCCGCAGGCTACGTATTATGACGTAAACGGAATGGAACGAATCAATAATAGAATAAATTAAATAATATTAATATTAAAATATTAAATAATATTAATATTAAAATATTAAATAATATTAATATTAAAATATTAAATAATATTAATATTAAAATATCAAATAATATTAATATTAATATAAAAATTATAATAATAATAATCGATAATAAAAGAAATTAAGGACAATGGAACACATATTCGATTTATACTAAATATCCGCGGCTGTCCTGATATTTATTGCCAGTCGCGTACATACGTTCAAGTTATAATTTCTAATATATAATTAGAAATATATATATAATTAGAAAGTTAGGAGAATTTTAATCGAGAACGAGCTCTATACCCTTTGAACGTAATTTGTTCGTCACTTAATCGCTGCACGCGGTAAACACTAACGAGCAGCTCTTAAACAAAAGTATTTGTACGTTATGGTCAACAACGGGGTGACTAGTTATTAGCGCGTTCTCCTGTTTCATTGAAATTTTAATTGCATCAACGTAATACGTTCTGTGGTCGACGTCTTAACATAATTGTACGGATCGAATGTCTTTACGTAAAACTGTCCCGTGCATGTTGACGATTCGCGGCCAATCAACGATATCAGGCCGAATGTTACGTGCTCAACGCTATTTTTTCGCGTTCACGCTCTCATTGTTTGCGCGAAGGTTCAACGCGTTCGCGCGGCGTACGCGATAATACGCGCTCCGGGAATTTTATCCAAGGAGCATTGTGCGAGCGCAACACGTTGCGACACCACATCCTTTGCCTCTCTCGAAACGTCTTAATAACGAATTATAGTGCAATCGAACCATGCGCGTATAGCAAAAAGCAATCGTTTCTAGCCGTTCACTTAGAACACCGCGAAGGTTAATTTGGCAACTACATATATATCCATGTATTGTGTTTCTAACGATTGCCAAATGCTATTTTCATGCATATAGTGATGCCATCCTTTTGTTACGAAGGATTAGCATCAGAGAAATTTTCGGCTTATTACGCATATTGAAAATGTAACGTAAGATTCATCTTTTTTTTCAGCAAATATGCAGAGATACGCACAGGTGCGTTTGAGTATTAGAGCACCTACTGGTTACATTTATTGGAACGCTCTAGCGGATTTTACGCTGTAAAACATACGACGTGAATGAAAGTTCGGATTTATAATAAAATAAGCAGAAGATACAATCGGAAAAAGGATCTCAGCAAGACGATAGTATTAGGACAGCGTTAGGAAACGGTAGGCCAAGAAAAGCCGGTCGAAAGATGATTCGTAGAACTAAAGGAAAGTGTTGAGATATTGATCCGTTTCATAGCGCCGATGCGAGCGAAAAGCGAACTAAAAATTGCGCGTTTAAGCACTAAAATGTCTATATACTATCACGAAACTACGAAATATTACTAATCTTCTATTTACAACGAAGCTCGTAAGTCTCGTGACCAATTTACACGAAAAAAGATCGAGTTAGAGACACGATAACGCGTTAATGAAACTTCTAATCTCTAAATCTCTAGAGAGAAATCCTTAAAAGCTGTAGATCCTTAATAAACAATTTACCGATTACGACGATAAGTCCCCTGATGCTCGTAACCAATTTTACACAGAAAACGGATCACCAAAGTTGCAAGACTTTCGAGTTGGAGGGAATGACGCGTTAACGAGAGCGTCGCGACGTATAATGTTTACAAAGTTTGCGTGGAAATTAACACGATCAGGAATAAGCTGGATCGTTGTCACCGTTTACGATCGTGTTTCCGAGATGAAAGAAACAGCTACTATTATGCAATCGATCGTTTCGAACTAGTAAACGGCGTAGCGAAATAAAACTCGGTGTAAGTCTTAACATACGTTCACTAGCAGGAACGTGTTTTATTGAAATTTTTACGACTCGCTACCGGCTGCCCCAGCCGTTGCATTATTTGAATAACATCGAAGGTTGTTGACCTAGCAACCGAACGAAGGTGCGATCCAATTGGATGTGGATGTAATTACACCTTGAAATACCTTTCGTCATCGAGCATTTCCAATTCCCCGCCGAGTGTCCTCCATTTTTGCGCTTAGTCTTTACGCTCGATATCGTCGCGATTTGCAAGCACTCGCTAGCAACAGAATGTGCGATCGTCGTCGCGCGTCGCCGTTTCGACAGAATTAACGTCGTTGGAATCTCACAACGATTGAGAAACCGCATATTTACTTCGCGCGAAAACCACGATGAACGAGTTATGTCTCGTTCGGGCTAATTTCTTTGAAGTAGTCAATGTGTCGATTTTTAATTTATGCTTCAAATATGTAATATCGGAAAATAAGGATAGAAATTTTTTTCCGATTACTTACAATTTATTAATATTAAATTGAATATACAAATATAAATTGGACAGAGAACGATATTTATTTAACGGAAACTAAATGCAATACTCGTATCTATATCAAATAACTTTGCAGTTATTTGATCACTCTCGTCACAACGAATCTAACACACACACTCTCTCTCTCTAACAACTCTATCAATTCTCACGACTCTACTCTTCGACGACTCAATTAGCTCTGATCTTCGCCAATACACTCCTGCTCGGTCGTGCTCGCTCTTGCTCTCGTCCTCTCACACACACACACACACACGCACACTTTTCGGCTCACATACTCTGGCCTCTCGATTGCCACTCCTTGAAATGTGGAACCGTACTTCTATTTTGACGCTGCTTATCTTTTCTCGCGTCACTGTTACTAGGCGCTCTTGGATGTAAACAAACCACGAAAGACGACGTACACGGTATTTTCTAATTTCAGCCGATCTCCAATCAAAGCTATTCTACGATATTACAAATATTAAGAATCGAAGATCCAGTGTGGAGAATTTGAAGGGTTGACTCTGAGATTTGAGAGTAATTTCAGAGAATAGAAGCTTAATTCCTGCGATTACTTGCTTCACATACTTCCCCTTTTCGGATCTTGACACTACGCAAGTCTCTTTCGGTCGTGCCGTACACCTCGCTGCAATATGTCCAAATCCGCTGCACTCGGAACACCTAACACCTTCTCCCCTCTCCGGACACTTAACACTTAGATGATCCTCACTACCGCAAATGAAGCATCTTCTTTTCTTCATTGCATCTACAGATTGACTGGGCTTCCCGTTCTTCTGGGTTTTAGCCGGCTTCACAATCGACTTTGCTCTGCGACTCTTCTGCTCTTCGTACATCACTAACCTCTTCCTCAACTCTTTGATTGACGTAGCGCCGTACAATATAGCCTTATTGTTCTCGTCGTCTATTATTCCATCCACTATGTATTCCACCTTTGCTTCCTCCTCTATGTCCACATGGCTGGCTATTTCGAGCATGCGGTACATGTAAGCCAAACATGCTTCATCACTCTCCTTTTTTGTTTCTTCAAGTTTCTGATGTACTTGCCTACTGTTGACTTTCCTCGAAAATTCTTTAGCCCCCTCTAGCCCCCTCTTCAACTCATGCCAAGTCCTGGCATGACACTCGAAGCTCGCAAATATTTTCGCTGATCCCTTCAGCAGCTTCCTGGCGTAGACTGCCTTCTGCCCATCCGACCACATGC
This sequence comes from Bombus bifarius, assembly GCF_011952205.1. Taxonomy (NCBI): domain Eukaryota; kingdom Metazoa; phylum Arthropoda; class Insecta; order Hymenoptera; family Apidae; genus Bombus; species Bombus bifarius. The sequence goes on along the minus strand of NW_022884920.1, from coordinate 10,163 downwards.
ACGTATCAGCGACTTCCTCGAACGACTCGAACCATCGTTCGACATTTTCACCTTTGTCGCCACTAAACGACTCTAATGCATCTTCGACGTCTCTAAAACTCAGTGTCGAACCAACACATGCCCTTCGACAATATTCATCACGGTCCTGATACACCCTTCGCGTATCTCTCTTGTATCCTCTTGCGTTTTTCTTGTCATCTTCATCCTCACTTTCGTCGTCGCTTTCTTCTTCCGACGATATGTCGTTACCATCCATGGCCGCTTGTAGCCGTGCGCGTAATTCTACTTTTCTTCCCGTCGTTTTTAAACCCAAACTAGCGAGGCGCTCCTTCAACTCCTTCGTATTCATTTTCTCAACATCTTCATCTTCGTTACAATCACGCTCAGCTCTCTGTACGTTTCCTAAATCTCGTTGACCGGTTAGCTCTTCACCGCCCGTCGATCCCTTAGGATACGATTGTCCAGCTCTACACGCCCGATTCAGCCTTGCAATCAGCACTGACCTCGCACCCGATATAGGGAGGTTCATTCGCGCGAGCTTACTCCTCAGCTCCTCCAGCGTCGAACCCTCTTCACCCGACAATCTTTCGTCCCCAACGTTTGCCATTTTTCACACTACACAAACTTAAACAGTCAACGATATCGTCTTTTACCGCACCGCGTACCGGTAAATTCACAACTAGCTCGAATAGCTCTGTTAAACCGTTTCGTTTTCTGTCTTGTCCAATCCCGGACGAGCCCCCAAAAATATGTAATATCGTGATATAATGTATTTACAAGGAGTGGACAATAGAGATGTTAATCAGACAGAAAAAGACGATTGTTGTTCAACCTGAACTATTCACGCCAAACGTACAGAAAACAGCGCAACTAAATAACTAGATAGCGACTCGACTTTTACCAAAACGCAATCAACACTCTCTCGGCAACGCCACTCGCAAACTCTGTCTCCGCTCAACTCGCACTCGGCTCCTCGACTCACACTCTGTTTCTCGACTCACACTCTGGCCGTTGTCGCATTCTATTGCCTTTTTCCTAGGCCCACCGCACACGTGTTCTGCAGACGCTCGTAGCCAGGGTCACGTAGGTCTTTTCCACGAAACTATGCACTTGAAAAGACCGATGACACATTGATGGGCCCGACGGCGCCTCGGCTCTCGCGACATTGTTCATAGTTCGCCCGATATTTCTTAGGCCTTTCGTCCACGATACTACATATATGTAGTGGTGTACTGGTCATCTTTTTTCCACACGTTTTTAGCTTTTTAGCTGTTTGTGAATGGGCGCCTAATCAGCCAATCAGAAATAGCCGGTATTCTATGAATCCTTTTCTTCAATGCTCGAAGAGCTGGATATTTATCCAAAGCTGATGCCCCAAACATATACTCGAAATTTTCAAGGGCCGCTGCAAACACGAAGTCCGGCCATGTCGTCTGAAAAAAGGTTTGTATACATTTATTTTGTACCTCCTCTATTAAACAATTTTTTTAATTTACCTTGAAAAATGTGAAAAATCGAACTATTAACTAAAGATCACTAGCTTTTTAGGAAGAATTTGGATTTTTATTTTATTGTCAGAATTTAATGGATAATTTTAGAAACTTCAACCTTTGGAGGTATTTGTTAATTAAAAATGACAAAACTGGTATTATGTAAAAAAGAGTAATGTGTATCCTGAATCAATGTCGAATGGAAATTAGACAGTTCTATAAAAATAATCCTTCTCACGATTCCACAACTTCATAGCTTAATTAAATACAATTCTTCGGCGATATAATTACAAATACATTTACAGGAATTGTGTAATATGATAAATATCTCGTTAAAGAAATTGAAATCGTAAATTCCGCGGATAACCAGCGTTTATCATATAGAGACAGGGATTTGCAAAGGATAAAAGTTGTAGAACGTTGAAAGGCGTTGAGAGAAACGTGATGTTATCCCGTTATTCGTTAATGCAACGCAGTTAAACAAAATCCCGTAGGAAGATTACGATAATAGATAACCTGAGTCGAGTGTTTGTCGGGGGATCTAAAAGATTCTTTCGAGTTGAGCGTCTGAGATTGCAGAGAAGAAAATTTGGAAGCCATCGAATTCGTGATGTCGATAGAAATCTTCAGTTGGAATCGTTGTATCATAACGTAGTCTGCTTATTGTAGATAAGACTTTACTAAACTAAAAGTGACTACTAAAAGTTTCTATCCTCTAAATTCTATCTACGATTCTATAATCTAAAAACTGACTTTTGCAAACAAACTGTAACATTCGCTTAACGGAAAGACATACGTATCTTGTTTGTACTCGTCTTTTCACAATGAATTCTTGAACGTCTGTCTCTGTGGCGAGACAAATGCAAAGTCATCTCATCAGTTACTCACCTTGCTTGAAATCTCCAAGAGTATCGACGAGCACGTCGCATATCATCGCATCCCATTCGTTCCTTCCCATTAGATCGTACTTCTTCGCCAAGTATCGCGCCACAGCGTTACTCTGCGCTACCGGTTTCCCGTCTATCTCCAGCACAGGCAGCATTTTATAAGGTATTGCTAAGAACAAACATGGCTCATATGAACACTGTGTAGAGGGAAACGATCGATAGGAAATCACAACACAGCTTCCGAGGCCGTTGCGTTCTTGTGAATAAATGAATCGAAATCATTTCGGTTTTAATCAACATGGCCTAGTAAAGAAATACAGAAATGTCTTCTTTCTCCTTTTTTTCTTTTCTTACGATTACGATGGACAGGGTATCGCGTGTTTTTGACTGTTGGGAAGAACCTAAAGTTTTTAAAATCAAGGATAAAAGATCGAGTATAAAATTTGTAATTCTCACGGAAAGGAACGAATCTGTCCGATGCGGTGTACTGAATGTACGAGGAACGATCAGTATCGTTTTGCGGGAAGACCTTATGCAATGATAGTGGACTTACAACTGCGAATAAAAAATTCACGTCGCATAATACCAGACACGGAAAAAATATTAGAAAATGTACACGGTTCTTGTAATGAAAATTGAAATGCAAGGAATATAAATCGAATGTCTCTTGCGAACGTAATTTTGTGTTTTACACCGACAGGATTGATTTACAGACTTACGTTGATTTTTGGTTTCTCTATCTGCAAGCGACATATAAGATTATATCGAAGACTATGCTGCGTAAAACTTTTATTATACTATTTACGATAGAAATGTCGCAACGGAAGATCGAATTTTATGTCTGCTTTGTTCTTTCGACTTTTTAGCTATGTTCTTGTTCATTTCCGAACTGATTTCAATTTTTTATCCTTTTTTCCGACAAGTCCTAAAAAGTTTTTAAATTAACGAGAAACGTAGAAGTATTTTTGTATTCCTATTTTAAGTCACCTATTTACGGTTTTCTCAAAATATTCGAAATGCTTCGATTCATTGAAAACAATAAAGATTGCAACACAAAAATTCGAGAATCGTAAGTGAATTAAGTTGGTATTCGATAAACACGATATTACGGAAGCAAAACTTAATGAAAAGTTCGACTTTATTCCGTATGAAATTTTACTTTAAGTAAGTTTAGCCTGCACGTGAAACGAAAGTTTTATATACAGAAAAGTTTGAGTAAATGGTAGATACCTGAGAGTTGAACGATGAAAGTAAAAATCGATTCTTCACGCTTACAATCCTTGTATTCAGGCCAGAGTTCTTCGGGGATCCTCTCGTCGGTATACTTGATGCCAGTATATGCAAATATGTACCGTATATGTTCGGCACGACCACGGGCATTTTCCTTGCTCTGTCAACTTATCGAGAAAAATGATACAATTAACTCGTGTAATTAACAGACTGTGTGCGTGTTTGTGTGTATAGAGAACAATTTATTTATAGATGGAATAATTCGTATAATACGCAAAATAAATCATTTAGAAGGCTGGAATATGTGTTTTTGAAACAATTAGTTATGTCGAAAAATATTTCAAACGAGATATAATTATGAAAAAAATAATAATTAAATGTATGTAAATGTATGTAATAATAGTTAAATGTATGTAAATGTAATAATTAAATGTAATTAGTTGTGAAAAAAATAATAATAAAAAATAAATAAATGTAAAAAAAGAATTAAATGTAATTAGTTTCTTTATACGCACGCGATATTATTGGCGATATATGAAGGTCAACTTTATTTTTTTAAATAGATATATTTATACGTATATTTATAGATATAAATACATATATTATATAGATATAATAGTATATATAATATATATAATAATATATATGTCGAGTCTGAATCTCCGAGTCCGAGCTCGAGGCGCCCTCCCGGGGAGTGCTCGCGGGAGGTAGCGGTTCTGCGTTGAAGTTCTCCATCGTCCGGTCGCGCGTGGGGTACCTTTATTGTCGATAGTTACACTAGTGACGAGGGCCTCAGGCTTGATAACGAATCCGTGACCAACGGGAGGACAGGTTCCCTTGCTCTAACTCACACGTGCACCACTCCCTGCTCGTAAGGCACTCGACTTCCTTCACCGATCAGCTCTCTAGCAAGACTGCTCGTCATCCCAACGACGCCACCGAAACAAGACTCCGGTCGAGTGTCTCAGTACACACGATCCTCCGATCGACGTACGATTGCTATCGGTTTGGATACTTGCGATTGTTTCGTTATGGCTATATTAGGCTCTAGGTTGCAAGGTTAGGGTGTTGTCCTGAAGTTCCACAGGGGCCCCGGCGTCCTTTCGTCTCCGACTCGGCCATCCTGACACTTACACGTCCTCGTGTGTGGCCTGCTGGCTTAGTCTACCCGTCGGGGCTTCCACCACGCAGGCATCGACCCGGCGCTCGTCCTCGGGGCAATGTTTTTCTTCTCGCCGCGATGGACAGCGAGACGCGATGTGTCCCGGCATGTGGCAGTGAAAGCACAACGCTTTTGGTGGTGCAGCCGGTCGGCTTTCCTCCGGGCGTCGGGGGTCCTCCTTCGGTTACCACTTCGCCCTCTTGCGGCATTCGAATGTCGGATGTCCGTAAATACCGCAGTGGCCACACCTGGTCCAGGGGGCGGGTGACCTGCCTCGTTTGTTTCCGGAGCTCGCTAATGACCTCCACGGCGGGGGCGTTGGCCACTCCGTGTATAGGAAGGGCTTCATTTCTCTTTGGAATTGTTTCACCGACGTGATGTCACTCGTGAGCGCTAGTCGTTTAAAACGTTCATCGCGCGAGCCCAGCAGATGGAGGGCGGTGGCGGCGAGTACCTCTTCCCTGGTTGAATTTCGCCACTTCGACCCCAGGAGGGTGATGATACGATTTCCGTACGCTCCTGGTGTTTCGCCGTCCCGCGGTAGTTCCTCGGCTACCTTGATTAGCGACGCGGCTGCTACTTCTTGGCCACCGAAGTGCGCGGCGAATTGTTCCTTAAAATCTGGCCAGGTGTGCTCGTCGCCGTTCATTATCTGCGTAAGCCAATACGCTGCCGGACCCTCTAGGGCACGGTTTAGGGCAGAATACAGTGCGCTGTTTTTCAGGCGGTGGTCCCTCATGAGCAGGCCGACGGCTGTGCACAGGCGGCTGGATCTGCGTCCGCGGCTTCGGGGTTGAAGCGCGGTAGCGATACCCAGGTTGCCCGGTGTCCTTTCTTCTTCTTCTTCTTCTTCTTCCTCTTCTTCTTCCCTAGCGACCGCTTTAGTGCGCGCACGATACTCTTACGATCCCGTGCCGACAACGTGTGTTCGGATGCCACTTCTGATGTCGAGTCTGAATCCGAATTCGAGCTCGAGTCACATTCCGAGTTCGAGCTCGAGGCGCCCTCCCGGGCAGGGCTCGCGGGAGATTGCGATTCCGTGTTGGAGTTCTCCATCGTCCGGTCGCGGGTGGGGTACCTTTATTGTCGATAGTGACACTAGTGACGAGGGCCACAGGCTTGATAACGAATCCGCGGCCAACGGGAGGACTATCATATAAAAAGCAACAGGATACACGAAATAATATAATTCTGACTAGGACAACATAAACGCAAGAAGTGTTGATATTGAAAAAAATATTTAATTTTGTATATAAATATTTTCATATTTAAAAAAGTTTCCGGAAGCAGGAAGATTTACAAACAAATAATATCATAAACCGAATGTTTCATGATCCTTTTCTAATTAGAGTGTGTGACAGCATGTGAGAACGTTTCTTAAAAATATGACTTATTGCAATTACCTAATCGCAATTATAAACGATTAAGACCTTCTCACAACGAGGCAATCTATCCAAAGTATAAAACTCGTTATACTTGATGAGAAAACAAATCTCTACTTAGGTTTCATTTCGTTTCATCGCGTTCATAAAAAGTGAATTTGTATGAACGCATCGTGCAATTTAGTAATTAGGACTGTTGATCTCGCTGCAACATAGATGGATAGAAAAAAGCCATTTAAAATGATACAACGTCGGGAAGACAATTATGAAAATTATAAATGGAACACAAGATAAAATTGTTTAAGATTAATTCTTCTTTTTTTTTTTTTTTTTTAAATCGCGAGTGTTTGCAAACGAAGTTTCAATCTGTTTACAATGATAGCAATGAGAGGAGGATGTCTATGAAAGTTATAAATGCGATATTGAATAACATTTCTGCGAGTGGGTTTGTTTTTCGTTACAAATGTTTTTTAAACGAATCTGCAATCTGTTGGAAACTACGGAACAGTAACGGGACGACTGATAGGGAAATAAAAAAGATCGCGTTTTATTTGAACAGACAAATCTTTGAAATCTATTCGAAAGTCTATTTGAAATGGTACGAGCTCGAAAAGAACGGTGAATACTATAGAAGAAGGATTAATTAAAATTCTTATTAATCTGTACGCTTTGTATATTAAATACCTTGATCGATGCCAAGATAACAAATTATTATACAAAACAGTGAAGTATCCACGTCTGACATTAATATTGAGTATTACCATTACTGTAATTTAATTTTTAACCGATCCTGAAAATTCCTTAGAACGTAAAAAGTATAAAATGTTACTGTGCATTTCAAGATTAAATGCACTGTAATTTAGAAACAGTTATGAAGCGGAAACAAATAATTTATTCAGAATAAGAATTCTACGTAATCATGTTAAAAAAAAAACGTACTTATAACGCGTTTAAACTCCAAATATGTAAAGACAATAAGGGAAAAAAATTAAACGAAGAATCGTATTTTTTGTAAATTCACACAAGATTTTATCCAAAAAAAATTGGCCTGTACCAATATTTTTATTTGTCGTTACAAGTTACGAGGGTATTAAAAAATTGGCCACGAATGGACCAGAGATAAGAATTTATCAGACTTGCTCTCGTAAATTTCAAGACGTTGCATCGGATATTCTTGAAAATCTTTGGACAATGGCCTCGATATTTCGCAGCTTCTATCCTCGAAGCGGAAGAACTCGGCGTTAAAAGCGACAGAACTGGAGAAACCCGGTGACCGCGAGCCTTTCACGCTCTCGACAGATTTCTCATCCCTCGTAATCCTCCCGGTGTCACCCAATTTCCACCCTCGTATTGCGATTTGTTGCTTCCAACGAGGCGACACCTTGTCTTGTGATTTCCTTTTTCGTCGCGTGAAACACGACCGAACACTTGTTCAAACACACAATTCATATTTATCTAACTCGACAAAACGCCGTGTCATTGAAACAATAGCATTCTTTGGCTTTTATGTAAATTCCAATAAATTATGATAATGTTCGTGGAGACATTATTGCTACCTATTTTATCTGTCGTGATCCAAATTGATTTGTGGCTACGTATGTATATATATATATATTTGTATTTTCTTTTGTTCTTTCTTTTTAATTTATGTGATCTGATTTCTGGGAGTTCGGTGAAATTCGATGCTTTATTTTTATCAGTAGAATCTTCCTTGTCATTGTCAGAACGCAGACGTTTACGCGTTTACGGAAAGTTTAAGGATACAAAAATACAGAAAAATGTAGAAAATATGCAAGAATATGTAAAATATCGAAAGTACAGTACTTCTAATAATACTTAGTAGCATGCTTACAAACAAATTTCTTTTGTATTTCTTGAAATTGCGTAAAGATTCGCGGTAATTATCGGATTTTTGTCCTCTTTTATCTGCTTTTTTTATTCGCAACTTATATGAGATATGAATTAATATTCAACGACGTGCGCTCTGTGCCACGAAATGAATTATCTCGCGTTAAGACTGCGGCAATTCTTACGTTTGATATTTCATTTAACGAACAGCCGCGCGTTCCTGAGTTTAAAAACCGCCACTCTGAACTTACGCTGAGAATAATATCAGGAAAAGCGAACGAGAGATGATTAGAAAGAAAATGCGAGAAGCAGTGAGGGGGATATTACTAGACTGCGCTTTTTTGTGCAAGTATAGCAGGATGTTTGGGAGTGTAAAATTTTAACGAATGCGTATAATATGAAAAAATATATGAAATATCCAAGGTATAGTTTTATTAAACTTACTTTTTATAATGCTTCGTAGGTAAAACAATTTTCTATCCAGATTCCACTTTCTCAATTATATTTTCAAAAATGCTCGATAAGGAGTACAATTTTCTACCCAGGTTGTACCTTTCTAATTATATCTTCCAAAATTCTTGATAGGTGAAACAATATTCCACCGACGATTTACTTTTTTAATTGTATCCCCCAAAATATGGACCTGCTTAACGTTTAGATATTATTATTTTTTTTTCGTTGTTACTTGATACGGCTAGCAATTAAATAGTGAGAATAAGAAGAATTGGAAGTGCCATTTTCGAAAAAGAATTTTGGTTTTAAATTGGAAATTAAATTTGGTTTGGACATATATGACACAATTTGTATGGACAATGAAGAGTACGAATCTACGAATTTCGAGGTAAAAGTATTGATATATGTATCGATATTTCTGGTCGTTACAATATCTCTAATCAATACAAAGTTCTAACTGAATGTTAGAATGTTAAACGTTAAAACGTTTAAAACGTTAAAATGTGTATCGAATCGTTGTAATTCCAAAGATGTCAATTGATGTAATGTAATAATAAAGTATAAAGTATAATAAAGTATAAAGTATAATAAAGTATAAAGTATAATTTCGTCTGTGGTATAATCTTTCTATTCCATTTTGTTACGTCGCACCGCGAGCAATATGGCAACCAGATGTCACCGGATACTCGCAGCGTATCCTCCGTCTCAAGTACCTTTTAAATCTAGACTATTGTCTACCCCGACTGGACAAGGGAAAGTTAGTTCTTCTCACGTATGCTGCAACTTTCCTCCCACTAACCACTTTCTCTCGAGGGCGGTTAAGACCCTTCGTTAACCAATTAACAACGAAGCCACTTCCTTCACTCTCCTAACTAAAATCGTCACCAACAAATCCGATGGTCCCGTGCGCTAGACACACCCATCCTTAGCTTTCCTCCGTGACAGCATCGTCTCCCAAGACAGTTCTGATTTCACATCCTTCGAACGGTCAATATCCTTCCACCGGGTAGGACACACCCACAGATCAGTCACTCATTCATCTCGTACATATTCTCAACGCGAGAATTGATTGTAATTTCAACAAATAAATAAAAAAAAAAAATCTCGTACATACACACCAGCGTGACTGCCTTCGTTATAAGTTGTTGGAATAAACGGTGAAATATAACTTACTATACTGTGTCATATTCATTTAACCACCTCTTATCTTAACCGAAACAGGGGAACGACTACTTCGCGGCGTCGATTCACCGAATCGTAGCGAGAATTTACTCCTCTCGCTACTGCGACTGCGTCTCTCCGCGAACGGTCGTAACACATTGATCGACAGAAGTACTAAACTCTAATAACATAAATTTATATATTTTCTATTTCCCAGCCACCAGTTTTATGGATTTTTCTATCTTCTGTACTACTTTTATCCCTTTTATTTTTTTCTTACATGAGATTATTGTAAATTTAATATCATTTGTTCGCAATATTTGTTATTTATCTTTCCTTGAATTTGAAATTTCGCGCTTCAATGTTGTGTGTTGTTCGACGTTTTATCGAACGATGTTTATCGAACTAGTTTATGAATACATACATAATCATTAAAGAATCTATAAACCTTACTAGTTTGTTTTTACTAAGTTTTGTTACAGAAAACATGTTCTCATAAATTTTCAACTTTAATTTATGGAAATTTATTAACCTTAAACTATAAAATCAT
>NW_022884919.1:0-26105 GCF_011952205.1 Bombus bifarius | reverse complement strand
ATTTAAAGGCTTCGTGAATTTCTATTATCCTTCAATGAAATTATGAAATAATGGCGCAATTTAATGATAAAGATTATTATTATTTCATTAGGCTTGCTGTATAATTTGCTAGATTGTCTTCAACCAGATAAATATATCAATAATTTTGGCAATGGCTATCATCACATACTTTATCGAAAGAGAGAACATTGGTTCTCTTTGATTTTCGATCGTTGAATCGTCGAAAGAAAACTTCGCGGCTCAGAGAAAGTTCTCCTACAAACACGTACATAGCATAAAAATCGGTAACACGCGGAAGTTCTACAGGAAAAAAATCAAAAAGACTTGCTGAGCAAGGCAAGAACTTTCCAATAGAAGGTGAGCATAATAATAAATAACACTTGCACGGATGCTTGCGGAGGAGTCGTTGACTATATTAAACTAATACTAATTATGAAACAATGTAACAGTAACGGTACTAGTCGTAATTAACATACTATCGTTAACATTATCGTGATATCGAAATTTCTTCCCACAAGATCACCGATTAATTGCATCGATTTGCGAAATTCTTAGTGTTCGATGATTATCATAGTCGAGGAAAGGTATTTACAAGATATTAACATCCGCATCTAATCACATCTCGTAGCATCGCGACTTATCACGCGTATCGCCTAACCTTTACATGAATATTGAACGAACGAACACTTCGAACGCATTATGCAAGTGTACGTTACGTTTTTCATTCGCCGGTAAAAGCTTTCAAAAACGAGTTAATGAGCGAATGATACGTGGCATGCGCGAAAGAAACGAATGCTTGCCCATAGAATAGCTGAAAATGATTCGAAAAGTATACTAGCAAAATAACAATAGATTCAGATGATAACTGACCAGTCGAGCAGGATTAGTCACAGCCTTTTAACAATTCTATCGATTTTTTGCTACTATTATACTTATTTACTCCAAAGCTAAGATCCTACCTAGGCTAAACTAAACGTTAACTATGACTCACAGTTGGAAAATGCACTTATCTTATACGTAATCATTTATCAATTACTGAGTTCGTTAAGTTCTATTTTTGTTTGCTGAAAGGAAAAAATCTTCCATTAATTAATCATCGCTATATCGTTGTTTGCTATTGTCTTTCGTCTGATCGACAATCATTTACCCATTCCATCGTTGTAGAACTCTTCATTTCTGGTTCCTATAATCTGGTATTTAATATCATCGAATTTATTTTGAAGCACGTGCACGTGCCAAAAAATTAGGTCACGGAAGTTTTATGCATTTCTGTGAAATCTGAAAGGGCAAAATTGCAAAGTACACGTGTGACACGTGGAAATATATAAAACATCGGAAAGTAGCACGCTTTGTAACGTTTAATCGAGGTAAAACAATTTTTTATCCAGCTTCTAGTTTTTTCTTTCGCTTCCTTTATATTCTGAAAAATATGCGTAAAAATCCGCAGGCTACGTATTATGACGTAAACGGAATGGAACGAATCAATAATAGAATAAATTAAATAATATTAATATTAAAATATTAAATAATATTAATATTAAAATATTAAATAATATTAATATTAAAATATTAAATAATATTAATATTAAAATATTAAATAATATTAATATTAATATAAAAATTATAATAATAATAATCGATAATAAAAGAAATTAAGGACAATGGAACACATATTCGATTTATACTAAATATCCGCGGCTGTCCTGATATTTATTGCCAGTCGCGTACATACGTTCAAGATATAATTTCTAATATATAATTAGAAATATATATATAATTAGAAAGTTAGGAGAATTTTAATCGAGAACGAGCTCTATACTCTTTGAACGTAATTTGTTCGTCACTTAATCGCTGCACGCGGTAAACACTAACGAGCAGCTCTTAAACAAAAGTATTTGTACGTTATGGTCAACAACGGGGTGACTAGTTATTAGCGCGTTCTCCTGTTTCATTGAAATTTTAATTGCATCAACGTAATACGTTCTGTGGTCGACGTCTTAACATAATTGTACGGATCGAATGTCTTTACGTAAAACTGTCCCGTGCATGTTGACGATTCGCGGCCAATCAACGATATCAGGCCGAATGTTACGTGCTCAACGCTATTTTTTCGCGTTCACGCTCTCATTGTTTGCGCGAAGGTTCAACGCGTTCGCGCGGCGTACGCGATAATACGCGCTCCGGGAATTTTATCCAAGGAGCATTGTGCGAGCGCAACACGTTGCGACACCACATCCTTTGCCTCTCTCGAAACGTCTTAATAACGAATTATAGTGCAATCGAACCATGCGCGTATAGCAAAAAGCAATCGTTTCTAGCCGTTCACTTAGAACACCGCGAAGGTTAATTTGGCAACTACATATATATCCATGTATTGTGTTTCTAACGATTGCCAAATGCTATTTTCATGCATATAGTGATGCCATCCTTTTGTTACGAAGGATTAGCATCAGAGAAATTTTCGGCTTATTACGCATATTGAAAATGTAACGTAAGATTCATCTTTTTTTTCAGCAAATATGCAGAGATACGCACAGGTGCGCTTGAGTATTAGAGCACCTACTGGTTACATTTATTGGAACGCTCTAGCGGATTTTACGCTGTAAAACATACGACGTGAATGAAAGTTCGGATTTATAATAAAATAAGCAGAAGATACAATCGGAAAAAGGATCTCAGCAAGACGATAGTATTAGGACAGCGTTAGGAAACGGTAGGCCAAGAAAAGCCGGTCGAAAGATGATTCGTAGAACTAAAGGAAAGTGTTGAGATATTGATCCGTTTCATAGCGCCGATGCGAGCGAAAAGCGAACTAAAAATTGCGCGTTTAAGCACTAAAATGTCTATATACTATCACGAAACTACGAAATATTACTAATCTTCTATTTACAACGAAGCTCGTAAGTCTCGTGACCAATTTACACGAAAAAAGATCGAGTTAGAGACACGATAACGCGTTAATGAAACTTCTAATCTCTAAATCTCTAGAGAGAAATCCTTAAAAGCTGTAGATCCTTAATAAACAATTTACCGATTACGACGATAAGTCCCCTGATGCTCGTAACCAATTTTTCACAGAAAACGGATCACCAAAGTTGCAAGACTTTCGAGTTGGAGGGAATGACGCGTTAACGAGAGCGTCGCGACGTATAATGTTTACAAAGTTTGCGTGGAAATTAACACGATCAGGAATAAGCTGGATCGTTGTCACCGTTTACGATCGTGTTTCCGAGATGAAAGAAACAGCTACTATTATGCAATCGATCGTTTCGAACTAGTAAACGGCGTAGCGAAATAAAACTCGGTGTAAGTCTTAACATACGTTCACTAGCAGGAACGTGTTTTATTGAAATTTTTACGACTCGCTACCGGCTGCCCCAGCCGTTGCATTATTTGAATAACATCGAAGGTTGTTGACCTAGCAACCGAACGAAGGTGCGATCCAATTGGATGTGGATGTAATTACACCTTGAAATACCTTTCGTCATCGAGCATTTCCAAGTCCCCGCCGAGTGTCCTCCATTTTTGCGCTTAGTCTTTACGCTCGATATCGTCGCGATTTGCAAGCACTCGCTAGCAACAGAATGTGCGATCGTCGTCGCGCGTCGCCGTTTCGACAGAATTAACGTCGTTGGAATCTCACAACGATTGAGAAACCGCATATTTACTTCGCGCGAAAACCACGATGAACGAGTTATGTCTCGTTCGGGCTAATTTCTTTGAAGTAGTCAATGTGTCGATTTTTAATTTATGCTTCAAATATGTAATATCGGAAAATAAGGATAGAAATTTTTTTCCGATTACTTACGATTTATTAATATTAAATTGAATATACAAATATAAATTGGACAGAGAACGATATTTATTTAACGGAAACTAAATGCAATACTCGTATCTATATCAAATAACTTTGCAGTTATTTGATCACTCTCGTCACAACGAATCTAACACACACACTCTCTCTCTCTCTAACAACTCTATCAATTCTCACGACTCTACTCTTCGACGACTCAATTAGCTCTGATCTTCGCCAATACACTCCTGCTCGGTCGTGCTCGCTCTTGCTCTCGTCCTCTCACACACACACACACACACGCACACTTTTCGGCTCACATACTCTGGCCTCTCGATTGCCACTCCTTGAAATGTGGAACCGTACTTCTATTTTGACGCTGCTTATCTTTTCTCGCGTCACTGTGACTAGGCGCTCTTGGATGTAAACAAACCACGAAAGACGACGTACACGGTATTTTCTAATTTCAGCCGATCTCCAATCAAAGCTATTCTACGATATTACAAATATTAAGAATCGAAGATCCAGTGTGGAGAATTTGAAGGGTTGACTCTGAGATTTGAGAGTAATTTCAGAGAATAGAAGCTTAATTCCTGCGATTACTTGCTTCACATACTTCCCCTTTTCGGATCTTGACACTACGCAAGTCTCTTTCGGTCGTGCCGTACACCTCGCTGCAATATGTCCAAATCCGCTGCACTCGGACCACCTAACACCTTCTCCCCTCTCCGGACACTTAACACTTAGATGATCCTCACTACCGCAAATGAAGCATCTTCTTTTCTTCATTGCATCTACAGATTGACTGGGCTTCCCGTTCTTCTGGGTTTTAGCCGGCTTCACAATCGACTTTGCTCTGCGACTCTTCTACTCTTCGTACATCACTAACCTCTTCCTCAACTCTTTGATTGACGTAGCGCCGTACAATATAGCCTTATTGTTCTCGTCGTCTATTATTCCATCCACTATGTATTCCACCTTTGCTTCCTCCTCTATGTCCACATGGCTGGCTATTTCGAGCATGCGGTACATGTAAGCCAAACATGCTTCATCACTCTCCTTTTTTGTTTCTTCAAGTTTCTGATGTACTTGCCTACTGTTGACTTTCCTCGAAAATTCTTTAGCCCCCTCTAGCCCCCTCTTCAACTCATGCCAAGTCCTGGCATGACACTCGAAGCTCGCAAATATTTTCGCTGATCCCTTCAGCAGCTTCCTGGCGTAGACTGCCTTCTGCCCATCCGACCACATGCACGTATCAGCGACTTCCTCGAACGACTCGAACCATCGTTCGACATTTTCACCTTTGTTGCCACTAAACGACTCTAATGCATCTTCGGCGTCTCTAAAACTCAGTGTCGAACCAACACATGCCCTTCGACAATATTCATCACGGTCCTGATACACCCTTCGCGTATCTCTCTTGTATCCTCTTGCGTTTTTCTTGTCATCTTCATCCTCACTTTCGTCGTCGCTTTCTTCTTCCGACGATATGTCGTTACCATCCATGGCCGCTTGTAGCCGTGCGCGTAATTCTACTTTTCTTCCCGTCGTTTTTAAACCCAAACTAGCGAGGCGCTCCTTCAACTCCTTCGTATTCATTTTCTCAACATCTTCATCTTCGTTACAATCACGCTCAGCTCTCTGTACGTTTCCTAAATCTCGTTGACCGGTTAGCTCTTCACCGCCCGTCGATCCCTTACGATACGATTGTCCAGCCCTACACGCCCGATTCAGCCTTGCAATCAGCACTGACCTCGCACCCGATATAGGGAGGTTCATTCGCGCGAGCTTACTCCTCAGCTCCTCCAGCGTCGAACCCTCTTCACCCGACAATCTTTCGTCCCCAACGTTTGCCATTTTTCACACTACACAAACTTAAACAGTCAACGATATCGTCTTTTACCGCACCGCGTACCGGTAAATTCACAACTAGCTCGAATAGCTCTGTTAAACCGTTTCGTTTTCTGTCTTGTCCAATCCCGGACGAGCCCCCAAAAATATGTAATATCGTGATATAATGTATTTACAAGGAGTGGACAATAGAGATGTTAATCAGACAGAAAAAGACGATTGTTGTTCAACCTGAACTATTCACGCCAAACGTACAGAAAACAGCGCAACTAAATAACTAGATAGCGACTCGACTTTTACCAAAACGCAATCAACACTCTCTCGGCAACGCCACTCGCAAACTCTGTCTCCGCTCAACTCGCACTCGGCTCCTCGACTCACACTCTGTTTCTCGACTCACACTCTGGCCGTTGTCGCATTCTATTGCCTTTTTCCTAGGCCCACCGCATACGTGTTCTGCAGACGCTCGTAGCCAGGGTCACGTAGGTCTTTTCCACGAAACTATGCACTTGAAAAGACCGATGACACATTGATGGGCCCGACGGCGCCTCGGCTCTCGCGACATTGTTCATAGTTCGCCCGATATTTCTTAGGCCTTTCGTCCACGATACTACATATATGTAGTGGTGTACTGGTCATCTTTTTTCCACACGTTTTTAGCTTTTTAGCTGTTTGTGAATGGGCGCCTAATCAGCCAATCAGAAATAGCCGGTATTCTATGAATCCTTTTCTTCAATGCTCGAAGAGCTGGATATTTATCCAAAGCTGATGCCCCAAACATATACTCGAAATTTTCAAGGGCCGCTGCAAACACGAAGTCCGGCCATGTCGTCTGAAAAAAGGTTTGTATACATTTATTTTGTACCTCCTCTATTAAACAATTTTTTTAATTTACCTTGAAAAATGTGAAAAATCGAACTATTAACTAAAGATCACTAGCTTTTTAGGAAGAATTTGGATTTTTATTTTATTGTCAGAATTTAATGGATAATTTTAGAAACTTCAACCTTTGGAGGTATTTGTTAATTAAAAATGACAAAACTGGTATTATGTAAAAAAGAGTAATGTGTATCCTGAATCAATGTCGAATGGAAATTAGACAGTTCTATAAAAATAATCCTTCTCACGATTCCACAACTTCATAGCTTAATTAAATACAATTCTTCGGCGATATAATTACAAATACATTTACAGGAATTGTGTAATATGATAAATATCTCGTTAAAGAAATTGAAATCGTAAATTCCGCGGATAACCAGCGTTTATCATATAGAGACAGGGATTTGCAAAGGATAAAAGTTGTAGAACGTTGAAAGGCGTTGAGAGAAACGTGATGTTATCCCGTTATTCGTTAATGCAACGCAGTTAAACAAAATCCCGTAGGAAGATTACGATAATAGATAACCTGAGTCGAGTGTTTGTCGGGGGATCTAAAAGATTCTTTCGAGTTGAGCGTCTGAGATTGCAGAGAAGAAAATTTGGAAGCCATCGAATTCGTGATGTCGATAGAAATCTTCAGTTGGAATCGTTGTATCATAACGTAGTCTGCTTATTGTAGATAAGACTTTACTAAACTAAAAGTGACTACTAAAAGTTTCTATCCTCTAAATTCTATCTACGATTCTATAATCTAAAAACTGACTTTTGCAAACAAACTGTAACATTCGCTTAACGGAAAGACATACGTATCTTGTTTGTACTCGTCTTTTCACAATGAATTCTTGAACGTCTGTCTCTGTGGCGAGACAAATGCAAAGTCATCTCATCAGTTACTCACCTTGCTTGAAATCTCCAAGAGTATCGACGAGCACGTCGCATATCATCGCATCCCATTCGTTCCTTCCCATTAGATCGTACTTCTTCGCCAAGTATCGCGCCACAGCGTTACTCTGCGCTACCGGTTTCCCGTCTATCTCCAGCACAGGCAGCATTTTATAAGGTATTGCTAAGAACAAACATGGCTCATATGAACACTGTGTAGAGGGAAACGATCGATAGGAAATCACAACACAGCTTCCGAGGCCGTTGCGTTCTTGTGAATAAATGAATCGAAATCATTTCGGTTTTAATCAACATGGCCTAGTAAAGAAATACAGAAATGTCTTCTTTCTCCTTTTTTTCTTTTCTTACGATTACGATGGACAGGGTATCGCGTGTTTTTGACTGTTGGGAAGAACCTAAAGTTTTTAAAATCAAGGATAAAAGATCGAGTATAAAATTTGTAATTCTCACGGAAAGGAACGAATCTGTCTGATGCGGTGTACTGAATGTACGAGGAACGATCAGTATCGTTTTGCGGGAAGACCTTATGCAATGATAGTGGACTTACAACTGCGAATAAAAAATTCACGTCTCATAATACCAGACACGGAAAAAATATTAGAAAATGTACACGGTTCTTGTAATGAAAATTGAAATGCAAGGAATATAAATCGAATGTCTCTTGCGAACGTAATTTTGTGTTTTACACCGACAGGATTGATTTACAGACTTACGTTGATTTTTGGTTTCTCTATCTGCAAGCGACATATAAGATTATATCGAAGACTATGCTGCGTAAAACTTTTATTATACTATTTACGATAGAAATATCGCAACGGAAGATCGAATTTTATGTCTGCTTTGTTCTTTCGACTTTTTAGCTATGTTCTTGTTCATTTCCGAACTGATTTCAATTTTTTATCCTTTTTTTCCGACAAGTCCTAAAAAGTTTTTAAATTAACGAGAAACGTAGAAGTATTTTTGTATTCCTATTTTAAGTCACCTATTTACGGTTTTCTCAAAATATTCGAAATGCTTCGATTCATTGAAAACAATAAAGATTGCAACACAAAAATTCGAGAATCGTAAGTGAATTAAGTTGGTATTCGATAAACACGATATTACGGAAGCTAAACTTAATGAAAAGTTCGACTTTATTCCGTATGAAATTTTACTTTAAGTAAGTTTAGCCTGCACGTGAAACGAAAGTTTTATATACAGAAAAGTTTGAGTAAATGGTAGATACCTGAGAGTTGAACGATGAAAGTAAAAATCGATTCTTCACGCTTACAATCCTTGTATTCAGGCCAGAGTTCTTCGGGGATCCTCTCGTCGGTATACTTGATGCCAGTATATGCAAATATGTACCGTATATGTTCGGCACGACCACGGGCATTTTCCTTGCTCTGTCAACTTATCGAGAAAAATGATACAATTAACTCGTGTAATTAACAGACTGTGTGCGTGTTTGTGTGTATAGAGAACAATTTATTTATAGATGGAATAATTCGTATAATACGCAAAATAAATCATTTAGAAGGCTGGAATATGTGTTTTTGAAACAATTAGTTATGTCGAAAAATATTTCAAACGAGATATAATTATGAAAAAAATAATAATTAAATGTATGTAAATGTATGTAATAATAGTTAAATGTATGTAAATGTAATAATTAAATGTAATTAGTTGTGAAAAAAATAATAATAAAAAATAAATAAATGTAAAAAAAGAATTAAATGTAATTAGTTTCTTTATACGCACGCGATATTATTGGCGATATATGAAGGTCAACTTTATTTTTTTAAATAGATATATTTATACGTATATTTATAGATATAAATACATATATTATATAGATATAATAGTATATATAATATATATAATAATATATATGTCGAGTCTGAATCTCCGAGTCCGAGCTCGAGGCGCCCTCCCGGGGAGTGCTCGCGGGAGGTAGCGGTTCTGCGTTGAAGTTCTCCATCGTCCGGTCGCGCGTGGGGTACCTTTATTGTCGATAGTTACACTAGTGACGAGGGCCTCAGGCTTGACAACGAATCCGTGACCAACGGGAGGACAGGTTCCCTTGCTCTAACTCACACGTGCACCACTCCCTGCTCGTAAGGCACTCGACTTCCTTCACCGATCAGCTCTCTAGCAAGACTGCTCGTCATCCCAACGACGCCACCGAAACAAGACTCCGGTCGAGTGTCTCAGTACACACGATCCTCCGATCGACGTACGATTGCTATCGGTTTGGATACTTGCGATTGTTTCGTTATGGCTATATTAGGCTCTAGGTTGCAAGGTTAGGGTGTTGTCCTGAAGTTCCACAGGGGCCCCGGCGTCCTTTCGTCTCCGACTCGGCCATCCTGACACTTACACGTCCTCGTGTGTGGCCTGCTGGCTTAGTCTACCCGTCGGGGCTTCCACCACGCAGGCATCGACCCGGCGCTCGTCCTCGGGGCAATGTTTTTCTTCTCGCCGCGATGGACAGCGAGACGCGATGTGTCCCGGCATGTGGCAGTGAAAGCACAACGCTTTTGGTGGTGCAGCCGGTCGGCTTTCCTCCGGGCGTCGGGGGTCCTCCTTCGGTTACCACTTCGCCCTCTTGCGGCATTCGAATGTCGGATGTCCGTAAATACCGCAGTGGCCACACCTGGTCCAGGGGGCGGGTGACATGCCTCGTTTGTTTCCGGAGCTCGCTAATGACCTCCACGGCGGGGGCGTTGGCCACTCCGTGTATAGGAAGGGCTTCATTTCTCTTTGGAATTGTTTCACCGACGTGATGTCACTCGTGAGCGCTAGTCGTTTAAAACGTTCATCGCGCGAGCCCAGCAGATGGAGGGCGGTGGCGGCGAGTACCTCTTCCCTGGTTGAATTTCGCCACTTCGACCCCAGGAGGGTGATGATACGATTTCCGTACGCTCCTGGTGTTTCGCCGTCCCGCGGTAGTTCCTCGGCTACCTTGATTAGCGACGCGGCTGCTACTTCTTGGCCACCGAAGTGCGCGGCGAATTGTTCCTTAAAATCTGGCCAGGTGTGCTCGTCGCCGTTCATTATCTGCGTAAGCCAATACGCTGCCGGACCCTCTAGGGCACGGTTTAGGGCAGAATACAGTGCGCTGTTTTTCAGGCGGTGGTCCCTCATGAGCAGGCCGACGGCTGTGCACAGGCGGCTGGATCTGCGTCCGCGGCTTCGGGGTTGAAGCGCGGTAGCGATACCCAGGTTGCCCGGTGTCCTTTCTTCTTCTTCTTCTTCTTCTTCCTCTTCTTCTTCCCTAGCGACCGCTTTAGTGCGCGCACGATACTCTTACGATCCCGTGCCGACAACGTGTGTTCGGATGCCACTTCTGATGTCGAGTCTGAATCCGAATTCGAGCTCGAGTCACATTCCGAGTTCGAGCTCGAGGCGCCCTCCCGGGCAGGGCTCGCGGGAGATTGCGATTCCGTGTTGGAGTTCTCCATCGTCCGGTCGCGGGTGGGGTACCTTTATTGTCGATAGTGACACTAGTGACGAGGGCCACAGGCTTGATAACGAATCCGCGGCCAACGGGAGGACTATCATATAAAAAGCAACAGGATACACGAAATAATATAATTCTGACTAGGACAACATAAACGCAAGAAGTGTTGATATTGAAAAAAATATTTAATTTTGTATATAAATATTTTCATATTTAAAAAAGTTTCCGGAAGCAGGAAGATTTACAAACAAATAATATCATAAACCGAATGTTTCATGATCCTTTTCTAATTAGAGTGTGTGACAGCATGTGAGAACGTTTCTTAAAAATATGACTTATTGCAATTACCTAATCGCAATTATAAACGATTAAGACCTTCTCACAACGAGGCAATCTATCCAAAGTATAAAACTCGTTATACTTGATGAGAAAACAAATCTCTACTTAGGTTTCATTTCGTTTCATCGCGTTCATAAAAAGTGAATTTGTATGAACGCATCGTGCAATTTAGTAATTAGGACTGTTGATCTCGCTGCAACATAGATGGATAGAAAAAAGCCATTTAAAATGATACAACGTCGGGAAGACAATTATGAAAATTATAAATGGAACACAAGATAAAATTGTTTAAGATTAATTCTTCTTTTTTTTTTTTTTTTTTAAATCGCGAGTGTTTGCAAACGAAGTTTCAATCTGTTTACAATGATAGCAATGAGAGGAGGATGTCTATGAAAGTTATAAATGCGATATTGAATAACATTTCTGCGAGTGGGTTTGTTTTTCGTTACAAATGTTTTTTAAACGAATCTGCAATCTGTTGGAAACAACGGAACAGTAACGGGACTACTGATAGGGAAATAAGAAAGATCGCGTTTTATTTGAACAGACAAATCTTTGAAATCTATTCGAAAGTCTATTTGAAATGGTACGAGCTCGAAAAGAACGGTGAATACTATAGAAGAAGGATTAATTAAAATTATTATTAATCTGTACGCTTTGTATATTAAATACCTTGATCGATGCCAAGATAACAAATTATTATACAAAACAGTGAAGTATCCACGTCTGACATTAATATTGAGTAGTACCATTACTGTAATTTAATTTTTAACCGATCCTGAAAATTCCTTAGAACGTAAAAAGTATAAAATGTTACTGTGCATTTCAAGATTAAATGCACTGTAATTTAGAAACAGTTATGAAGCGGAAACAAATAATTTATTCAGAATAAGAATTCTACGTAATCATGTTAAAAAAAAACGTACTTATAACGCGTTTAAACTCCAAATATGTAAAGACAATAAGGGAAAAAAATTAAACGAAGAATCGTATTTTTTGTAAATTCACACAAGATTTTATCCAAAAAAAAATTGGCCTGTACCAATATGTTTATTTGTCGTTACAAGTTACGAGGGTATTAAAAAATTGGCCACGAATGGACCAGAGATAAGAATTTATCAGAGTTGCTCTCGTAAATTTCAAGACGTTGCATCGGATATTCTTGAAAATCTTTGGACAATGGCCTCGATATTTCGCAGCTTCTATCCTCGAAGCGGAAGAACTCGGCGTTAAAAGCGACAGAACTGGAGAAACCCGGTGACCGCGAGCCTTTCACGCTCTCGACAGATTTCTCATCCCTCGTAATCCTCCCGGTGTCACCCAATTTCCACCCTCGTATTGCGATTTGTTGCTTCCAACGAGGCGACACCTTGTCTTGTGATTTCCTTTTTCGTCGCGTGAAACACGACCGAACACTTGTTCAAACACACAATTCATATTTATCTAACTCGACAAAACGCCGTGTCATTGAAACAATAGCATTCTTTGGCTTTTATGTAAATTCCAATAAATTATGATAATGTTCGTGGAGACATTATTGCTACCTATTTTATCTGTCGTGATCCAAATTGATTTGTGGCTACGTATGTATATATATATATTTGTATTTTCTTTTGTTCTTTCTTTTTAATTTATGTGATCTGAGAATTACATTTCTGAGAGTTCGGTGAAATTCGATGCTTTATTTTTATCAGTAGAATCTTCCTTGTCATTGTCAGAACGCAGACGTTTACGCGTTTACGGAAAGTTTAAGGATACAAAAATACAGAAAAATGTAGAAAATATGCAAGAATATGTAAAATATCGAAAGTACAGTACTTCTAATAATACTTAGTAGCATGCTTACAAACAAATTTCTTTTGTATTTCTTGAAATTGCGTAAAGATTCGCGGTAATTATCGGATTTTTGTCCTCTTTTATCTGCTTTTTTTATTCGCAACTTATATGAGATATGAATTAATATTCAACGACGTGCGCTCTGTGCCACGAAATGAATTATCTCGCGTTAAGACTGCGGCAATTCTTACGTTTGATATTTCATTTAACGAACAGCCGCGCGTTCCTGAGTTTAAAAACCGCCACTCTGAACTTACGCTGAGAATAATATCAGGAAAAGCGAACGAGAGATGATTAGAAAGAAAATGCGAGGAGCAGTGAGGGGGATATTACTAGACTGCGCTTTTTTGTGCAAGTATAGCAGGATGTTTGGGAGTGTAAAATTTTAACGAATGCGTATAATATGAAAAAGTATATGAAATATCCAAGGTATAGTTTTATTAAACTTACTTTTTATAATGCTTCGTAGGTAAAACAATTTTCTATCCAGATTCCACTTTCTCAATTATATTTTCAAAAATGCTCGATAAGGAGTACAATTTTCTACCCAGGTTGTACCTTTCTAATTATATCTTCCAAAATTCTTGATAGGTGAAACAATATTCCACCGACGATTTACTTTTTTAATTGTATCCCCAAAAATATGGACCTGCTTAACGTTTAGATATTATTATTCTTTCCGTTGTTACTTGATACGGCTAGCAATTAAATAGTGAGAATAAGAAGAATTGGAAGTGCCATTTTCGAAAAAGAATTTTGGTTTTAAATTGGAAATTAAATTTGGTTTGGACATATATGACACAATTTGTATGGACAATGAAGAGTACGAATCTACGAATTTCGAGGTAAAAGTATTGATATATGTATCGATATTTCTGGTCGTTACAATATCTCTAATCAATACAAAGTTCTAACTGAATGTTAGAATGTTAAACGTTAAAACGTTTAAAACGTTAAAATGTGTATCGAATCGTAATTCCAAAGATGTCAATTGATGTAATGTAATAATAAAGTATAAAGTATAATAAAGTATAAAGTATAATAAAGCATAAAGTATAATTTCGTCTGTGGTATAATCTTTCTATTCCATTTTGTTACGTCGCACCGCGAGCAATATGGCAACCAGATGTCACCGGATACTCGCAGCGTATTCTCCATAGTTTCAAGTACCTTCCATAAATCTCATAGATTTCCTAGAAAAGGTCCTTCAAACCAAACAAACGTCTGTTTCCGAAGAATTTCTAAAGACTATTGTCTACCCCGACTGGACAAGGGAAAGTTAGTTTTTCTCACGTATGCTGCAACTTTCCTCCCACTAACCACTTTCTCTCGAGGGCGGTTAAGACCCTTCGTTAACCAATTAACAACAAAGCCACTTCCTTCACTCTCCTAACTAAAATCGTCACCAACAAATCCGATGGTCCCGTGCGCTAGACACACCCATCCTTAGCTTTCCTCCGAGACAGCACTGTCCTCCAAGACAGCTCTGATTTCACATCCTTCGAACGGTCAATATCCTTCCACCGTGTAGGACACACCCACAGATCAGTCACTCATTCATCTCGTACATATTCTCAACGCGAGAATTGATTGTAATTTCAACAAATAAATAAAAAAAAAATCTCGTACATACGCACCAGCGTAACTGCCTTCGTTATAAGTTGTTGGAATAAACGGTGAAATATAACTTACTATACTGTGTCATATTCATTTAACCACCTCTTATCTTAACCGAAACAGGGGAACGACTACTTCGCGGCGTCGATTCACCGAATCGTAGCGAGAATTTACGCCTCTCGCTACTGCGACTGCGTCTCTCCGCGAACGGTCGTAACACATTGATCGACAGAAGTACTAAACTCTAATAACATAAATTTATATATTTTCTATTTCCCAGCCACCAGTTTTATAGATTTTTCTATCTTCTGTACTACTTTTATCCCTTTTATTTTTTCTTACATGAGATTATTGTAAATTTAATATCATTTGTTCGCAATATTTGTCCTTGAATTTGAAATGTCGCGCTTCAATGTTGTGTGTTGTTCGACGTTTTATCGAACGATGTTTATCGAACTAGTTTATGAATACGTACATAATCATTAAAAAATCTATAAACCTTACTAGTTTGTTTTTACTAAGTTTTGTTACAGAAAACATGTTCTCATAAATTTTCAACTTTAATTTATGGAAATTTATTAACCTTAAACTATAAAATCATTCAATGAGTCTTTCCGGATGTTTTTATGTAGTCATAATTTCACATATCAGCACAGCTCCACCAATAGGATAAGAGTTACGTGGAAGCAACAGGGGGGACGAAGAACATATAGATATCTAAAGGTTATTTTTGTCTCATTCAAGTTTCTGTTAACCGGCTTGGAAATTTCCTGTGCTTGTTTCGACTTTGAAGTCTTAAAAAAAAAATTGTAATTAAATAGTATATATATAGTATATATATCCTGAGTCAAAGTTTCTCTTTATAAATAATAAACCGTTTAAAAACTATATTTTGTATGTTTTTTCCTTATTCATAATTAAATAATAAATATGAAATACTTCTACAGAAAGCAGACATCCTTCAATTAACCGAACAGCAGATGATTTAAAAATTAGTAGTTGAAAGAAATAAATGTTATTACATGTTCATAATTGATCGATAAATTTAAGTATACAATTAGAAAATGTTTCTTCTTTATTGATAACTAAATAATACAGATAAGATACAAGATACTTGTACGAAAAGTCGGCGCGTCGTTCAATTAACGGAACAGCAGAGGATTTGAAAATTAGTAGTTGAAAGAAATAAATGTTATCATATGTTCATAATTGATCGATAAATTTAAGTATGCAATTAGAAAATGTTTCTTATGCTTGGAAGAATATATAATCACTGCTGAATGTTTTGTAGTTACGAAAGTTGTATACAAACATACATTGTACATACGACTAGTAATGGTACTAAATTACTGTTAGAGGGTCTTGGGTGTATAGAACCATATGGTTAAATTAATACTAGGGATAACGAATCGCGCGAATGTAATTAATATTTTGAAATGCGTTGTTTGCATTAATTGATAGTTTTCTTATAAACTTTTTTATAAACAATTTCATTGCTATAGAAAAAAGATAAATGCCGGTAATATGTCTATCCTACTTAAATAGAAAGTGCAATATTTTGTTATAATATTTGGCGCAAGTTTATACATTATTACATCGAAAAATAATATTCTTTTTATATCTAAGCTATATTAAAATATAAAGATACAAATAGCTATGCGAGTAGTTAGTAGTTGATGCTTTTTACTTAAATTGTCTTATACTTCATAATTTGTAATAATATAATTCTTGTCATCAATGATTCTTTGTTTTTACTTTGTATATATTATACTTCCAGGAAGATGCCGCTCTATAAATTGACTTACTTCCCAGTTACGGCATTGGCAGAACCAATCCGTTCTTCTTCAGCTATGCTAGTATTCCATTTGAAGATGAACGTATCAAAAAGGATGTCTGGCCAGAAATAAAGCCCTGTAAACTTAAAATTTAAAGAAGTTCTGTTTCTTAAATCTCATCTTTCCTAATTTAACTAAAGTAGCTAAATAAAGTAGAACACAATTATGCAGAGTATAACAGAGATTATTGTTTACTCTCCATTGCTCTATAAGATATGTGGGAGAACAATAGGTATTGTTAAGGAGACAATGCCCTTTGTTTGCTGATAAATTATCAATAAATTAAATTATATCTTTCCAAAACAGATAACAGGAAGCTAGATATTTAAGAAGCATCATAATCTGTTTGTTCGATAGAATCTTTGATTCTATTAGTTGTATGTTTTTAGTGACTCCTTATGGCCAGCGTCCTATGCTCGTAGCTGATAGAAGGAAGGTTGCTCAGTCTACAGCTATTTGCCGTTACTTAGCCAAACAATATGACTTAGCTGGAAAGACTGACTGGGCAAATCTTCATATTGATGCCACTGTTGATACTATTCATGATATTCGTCATAGTGAGTATCCAGTGCTGTTTTGCATAAATCTTATGAGAATCTTGATAACAGATAGTACATATCTGTTCAGGTATTTATTAGTTGAAATCCGATTTAATATTTGATTTAATCGAACGATACACGTATGTCAACAATACAAGACAAAGGAATAAAAAGGATTGTAATTCTATCTTCAGTATCATTTAAATTTCGCACAACACTGTATTCAAGTTAGTATAACATTAGCGAATAGTATTTAACTGAAAACAAATTTTCAGAAATTGCCGCCTTCCACTATGAGGAGGACGAGAAGGTCAAAGCTGCAAAACGCAAGACTGCTGAAGAGACGCTGCCGTTCATTTTAGAACGTTTGGACCAGCAAGTGAAGGAAAATGACGGCTACTTCTACGATGGTACTCTCTCTTGGGCTGATTTAACATTCGTTGCTCTGCTCGTTATTTGAACTTTATGTACAAGTCTGATCTGATCGAGAATTACGAGAATCTGAAGCTGCTGGAGAAAAAGGTCCTCCTTCTGCCCAAGATCAAAAACTGGATTGAGAGACGCCCAGTTAGCGAATTCTAAACTTCACGATTGCTTATGGTTTTATAAGCGTTTAAAGATTGCGGTCTTAGTGTGTTGAGAGAATGAAGAACGAATCGTGTTGATGGAAGTTTGTATGGAATATACTGATTGCTTTTAACATTCATTAGTTCCAGTTATTACCAATATTTTTGTCATTTAGTTAGGGTTTTCCCTTTAGATTACGTTGTGATAGAGAACTATTATTTGTGTATTCCTACAGAAACATACGAACTATATAAACTGTTGACACGATGTTGTGCTTTTGTATTATAGAGATAATAATAAAACCATCAAACAATCATTAATTATGTTTTTTATTATATTAATTAAGAATTGAAGATTACCTCCTTGGTGATCTTGATAATATCGTATTTTACAAATGTTGAACAAAAAAAAATGTATGATTATTTTATTCAATACGTTATGAGGGTTGCTTTAAAAAAAATACGAGTTACATATTTCTTTGAAAAAAGCATGATTTTTATCGATACAATAATGTTCTTCTGTTGTCGCTTTAAAGTTGAGTACTTCGTTGATTACACGAGAGAACTCGCCTACAGCAAACAAGATACGACCGTGTGTAAAGTAATTAATCTGTTTGCTCGTTGCTAGCTACACATAAGGCTTGCGTAAAAAAAAATATGCATTTCAGTTCAGGCGGAGAATTATGTAGGAAGTCATTTTGTCGATCAATAACTTAGTTAATAAAAGATCAAATTTTCATGTACATAAATGTAAGTAACGTTCAAGTATTAATCATTACATACAATTTTTGTATAATTCGATATCTTGGTCACTTACATCTTACAAATGATACATAGATAATATTTATGAGATACATTGGAGCTATCTTTTAGTTAACGCCATTTTTTCTTGTTTTCTCTGTACTTTTACTATTCTTCCAAAAATATCAAAGGATCGATGACTTCAAATTAAACTAGAATTGCTTCGGTATATTGTCAATCAATGGCTATTTGTATTCACATCTATATCAAAGGAAAACCGATTGCAAAATTAATTACCCTTGCAACTCCGCAATATGAAAATATGTGTAATCGACCTTGAAGATGACAAATCACAATGTTTGAAGTAGTACAAAAAGATGATAATTTAATTTCGCTTTATCAAACTGTACAAAATTTGTATACACATACAGAAAAAAAATGGAGTTCAAACATTAATCAACATGAATTATCGGTTATTATTGTTGAGTAATTATTAGGATTAGAGTTTTGGAGTATCGATCGTATCGAGTTTTAACTATCGGTTTCCGCAATTTATTGTTTTTCTAAATTATGTCTAAATGGTATCAGTTTTTCAATATTTTATAGTTTACACTCCAACATACTGACGTAAGCTATCGAAAATAATTGTAAATTATGCAATATCATTTTTTTTATATTTCATAATCCAAATTTCAATCTATTTTTTGTATTTAACATCCCTTTTTTATTGTTCGTGTTCCGTCTTGTACGTACTTCAAAAAATCTTAATTTTTTTTTGGATAAAATCTTGTGTGAATTTACAAAAAATACGATTCTTCGTTTAATTTTTTTCCCTTATTGTCTTTACATATTTGGAGTTTAAACGCGTTATAAGTACGTTTTTTTTTTAACATGATTACGTAGAATTCTTATTCTGAATAAATTATTTGTTTCCGCTTCATAACTGTTTCCAAATTACAGTGCATTTAATCTTGAAATGCACAGTAACATTTTATACCTTTTACGTTCTAAGGAATTTTCAGGATCGGTTAAAAATTAAATTACAGTAATGGTAATACTCAATATTAATGTCAGACGTGGATACTTCACTGTTTTGTATAATAATTTGTTATCTTGGCATCGATCAAGGTATTTAATATACAAAGCGTACAGATTAATAAGAATTTTAATTAATCCTTCTTCTATAGTATTCACCGTTCTTTTCGAGCTCGTACCATTTCAAATAGACTTTCGAATAGATTTCAAAGATTTGTCTGTTCAAATAAAACGCGATCTTTCTTATTTCCCTATCAGTCGTCCCGTTACTGTTCCGTTGTTTCCAACAGATTGCAGATTCGTTTAAAAAACATTTGTAACGAAAAACAAACCCACTCGCAGAAATGTTATTCAATATCGCATTTATAACTTTCATAGACATCCTCCTCTCATTGCTATCATTGTAAACAGATTGAAACTACGTTTGCAAACACTCGCGATTAAAAAAAAAAAAAAAGAAGAATTAATCTTAAACAATTTTATCTTGTGTTCCATTTATAATTTTCATAATTGTCTTCCCGACGTTGTATCATTTTAAATGGCTTTTTTCTATCCATCTATGTTGCAGCGAGATCAACGGTCCTAATTACTCAATTGCACGATGTGTTCATACAAATTCACTTTTTATGAACGCGATGAAACGAAATGAAACCTAAGTAGAGATATGATTTCTCATCAAGTATAACGAGTTTTATACTTTGGACAGATTGCCTCGTTGTGAGAAGGTCTTAATCGTTTATAATTGCGATTAAGTAATTGCAATAAGTCATATTTTTAAGAAACGTTCTCACATGCTGTCACACACTCTAATTAGAAAAGGATCATGAAACATTCGGTTTATGATATTATTTGTTTGTAAATCTTCCTGCTTCCGGAAACTTTTTTAAATATGAAAATATTTATATACAAAATTAAATATTTTTTTCAATATCAACACTTCTTGCGTTTATGTTGTCCTAGTCAGAATTATATTATTTCGTGTATCCTGTTGCTTTTTGTATGATAGTCCTCCCGTTGGCCGCGGATTCGTTATCAAGCCTGAGGCCCTCGTCACTAGTGTCACTATCGACAATAAAGGTACCCCACCCGCGACCGGACGATGGAGAACTCCAACACGGAATCGCAATCTCCCGCGAGCCCTGCCCGGGAGGGCGCCTCGAGCTCGGACTCGGAATGTGACTCGAGCTCGGATTCGGATTCAGACTCGACATCAGAAGTGGCATCCGAACACACGTTGTCGGTACGGGATCGTAAGAGTATCGTGCGCGCACTAAAGCGGTCGCTAGGGAAGAAGAAGAGGAAGAAGAAGAAGAAGAAGAAGAAGAAGAAAGGACACCGGGCAACCTGGGTATCGCTACCGTGCTTCAACCCCGAAGCCGCGGACGCAGATCCAGCCGCCTGTGCACAGCCGTCGGCCTGCTCATGAGGGACCACCGCCTGAAAAACAGCGCACTGTATTCTGCCCTAAACCGTGCCCTAGAGGGTCCGGCAGCGTATTGGCTTACGCAGATAATGAACGGCGACGAGCTCACCTGGCCAGATTTTAAGGAACAATTCGCCGCGCACTTCGGTGGCCAAGAAGTAGCAGCCGCATCGCTAATCAAGGTAGCCGAGGAAATACCGCGGGACGGCGAAACACCAGGAGCGTACGGAAATCGTATCATCACCCTCCTGGGGTCGAAGTGGCGAAATTCAACCAGGGAAGAGGTACTCGCCGCCACCGCCCTCCATCTGCTGGGCTCGCGCGATGAACGTTTTAAACGACTAGCGCTCACGAGTGACATCACGTCGGTGAAACAATTCCAAAGAGAAATGAAGCCCTTCCTATACACGGAGTGGCCAACGCCCCCGCCGTGGAGATCATTAGCGAGCTCCGGAAACAAACGAGGCAGGTCACCCGCCCCCTGGACCAGGTGTGGCCACTGCGGTATTTACGGACATCCGACATTCGAATGCCGCAAGAGGGCGAAGTGGTAACCGAAGGAGGACCCCCGACGCCCGGAGGAAAGCCGACCGGCTGCACCACCAAAAGCGTTGTGCTTTTGTTAGGGAAGTGATACATTTACACTGTACATGAGAGTGTGTGTGTAAGGGTTAGAGGGCGTCAAGGACTTAGTGGAGACAAAAGACTGTTGCCAGATGTTAGAAGAATCTAGAATAGTCGGTTGGCGACCAGCGTGCGTGCAAGACGTTCTTCAGAGTGGAATATAGATGTATAACTGTTGTGTGGGAAATATCGTCAATAATTTGTATTCCCAAATCCTCGAATTTCCTTAACATGGTAGCAGAGCGTGGTTACTAGTTTTGCAAGATATTTAGTGCGTGGTTACGATCTTGCGAGTGAGTTTTCAGTAAAGAAAAAAAAAACTTTCAGAGGAAAAAATATACTTCGAGCACGTAGGAACGCTTGAGTAAGAAAAGAAAAAAAAGAAGAATCAATTAAAATGGGGAGATAGCAGCACAAGCACGCACACAGTCTGTTAATTACACGAGTTAATTGTAACATTTTTCTCGATAAGTTGACAGAGCAAGGAAAATGAGCGACGAACCTACCTACAAACTAATCTACTTCAATGCCCGTGGTCGTGCCGAACATATACGGTACATATTTGCATATACTGGCATCGAGTATACCGACGAGAGGATCCCCGAAGAACTCTGGCCTGAATACAAGGATTGTAAGCGTGAAGAATCGATTTTTACTTTCATCGTTCATCTCTCAGGTATCTACCATTTACTCAAACTTTTCTGTATATAAAACTTTCGTTTCACGTGCAGGCTAAACTTACTTAAAGTAAAATTTCATACGGAATAAAGTCGAACTTTTCATTAAGTTTTGCTTCCGTAATATCGTGTTTATCGAATACCAACTTAATTCACTTTCGATTCTCGAATTTTTGTGTTGCAATCTTTATTGTTTTCAATGAATCGAAGCATTTCGAATATTTTGAGAAAACCGTAAATAGGTGACTTAAAATAGGAATACAAAAATACTTCTACGTTTCTCGTTAATTTAAAAACTTTTTAGGACTTGTCGGAAAAAAGGATAAAAAATTGAAATCAGTTCGGAAATGAACAAGAACATAGCTAAAAAGTCGAAAGAACAAAGCAGACATAAAATTCGATCTTCCGTTGCGACATTTCTATCGTAAATAGTATAATAAAAGTTTTACGCAACATAGTCTTCGATATAATCTTATATGTCGCTTGCAGATAGAGAAACCAAAAATCAACGTAAGTCTGTAAATCAATCCTGTCGGTGTAAAACACAAAATTACGTTCGCAAGAGACATTCGATTTATATTCCTTGCATTTCAATTTTCATTACAAGAACCGTGTACATTTTCTAATATTTTTTCCGTGTCTGGTATTATGCGACGTGAATTTTTTATTCGCAGTTGTAAGTCCACTATCATTGCATAAGGTCTTCCCGCAAAACGATACTGATCGTTCCTCGTACATTCAGTACACCGCATCGGACAGATTCGTTCCTTTCCGTGAGAATTACAAATTTTATACTCGATCTTTTATCCTTGATTTTAAAAACTTTAGGTTCTTCTCAACAGTTAAAAACACGCGATACCCTGTCCATCGTAATCGTAAGAAAAGAAAAAAAGGAGAAAGAAGACATTTCTGTATTTCTTTACTAGGCCATGTTGATTAAAACCGAAATGATTTCGATTCATCTATTCACAAGAACTCAACGGCCTCGGAAGCTGTGTTGTGATTTCCTATCGATCGTTTCCCTCTACACAGTGTTCATATGAGCCATGTTTGTTCTTAGCAATGCCTTATAAAATGCGGCCTGTGCTGGAGATAGACGGGAAACCGGTAGCGCAGAGTAACGCTGTGGCGCGATACTTGGCGAAGAAGTACGATCTAATGGGAAGGAACGAATGGGATGCGATGATATGCGACGTGCTCGTCGATACTCTTGGAGATTTGAAGCAAGGTGAGTAACTGATGAGATGACTTTTCATTTGTCTCACCACAGAGACAGACGTTCAAGAATTCATTGTGAAAAGACGAGTACAAACAAGATACGTATGTCTTTCCGTTAAACGAATGTTACAGTTTGTTTGCAAAAGTCAGTTTTTAGATTATA
This sequence comes from Bombus bifarius, assembly GCF_011952205.1. Lineage (NCBI taxonomy): Eukaryota > Metazoa > Arthropoda > Insecta > Hymenoptera > Apidae > Bombus > Bombus bifarius. Next base: position 2,624 of record NW_022884919.1, on the reverse strand, counting down.
GAATCGTAGATAGAATTTAGAGGATAGAAACTTTTAGTAGTCACTTTTAGTTTAGTAAAGTCTTATCGACAATAAGCAGACTACGTTATGATACAACGATTCCAACTGAAGATTTCTATCGACATCGCGAATTCGATGGTTTCCAAATTTTCTTCTCTGCAATCTCAGACGCTCAACTCGAAAGAATCTTTTAGATCCCCCGACAAACACTCGACTCAGGTTATCTATTATCGTAATCTTCCTACGGGATTTTTTTTAACTGCGTTGCGTTAACGAATAACGGGATAACATCACGTTTCTCTCAACGCCTTTCAACGTTCTACAACTTTTATTCTTTGCAAATCCCTGTCTCTATATGATAAACGCTGGTTATCCGCGGAATTTACGATTTCAATTTCTTTAACGAGATATTTATCATATTACACAATTCCTGTAAATGTATTTGTAATTATCTCGCCGAAGAATTGTATTTAATTAAGCTATGAAGTTGTGGAATCGTGAGAAGGATTATTTTTATAGAACTGTCTAATTTCCATTCGACATTGATTCAGGATACACATTACTCTTTTTTACATAATACCAGTTTTGTCATTTTTAATTAACAAATACCTCCAAAGGTTGAAGTTTCTAAAATTATCCATTAAATTCTGACAATAAAATTTCTGGATAGAAAATTGTTTTACCTACGAAGCATTATAAAAAGTAAGTTTAATAAAACTATACCTTGGATATTTCATATATTTTTTCATATTATACGCATTCGTTAAAATTTTACACTCCCAAACATCGTGCTATACTTGCACAAAAAAGCGCAGTCTAGTAATATCCCCCTCACTGCTCCTCGCATTTTCTTTCTAATCATCTCTCGTTCGCTTTTCCTGATATTATTCTCAGCGTAAGTTCAGAGTGACGGTTTTTAAACTCAGGAACGCGCGGCTGTTCGTTAAATGAAATATCAAACGTAAGAATTGCCGCAGTCTTAACGCGAGATAATTCATTTCGTGGCACAGAGCGCACGTCGTTGAATATTAATTCATATCTCATATAAGTTGCGAATAAAAAAAAGCAGATAAAAGAGGACAAAAATCCGATAATTACCGCGAATCTTTACGCAATTTCAAGAAATACAAAAGAAATTTGTTTGTAAGCATGCTACTAAGTATTATTAGAAGTACTGTACTTTCGATATTTTACATATTCTTGCATATTTTCTACATTTTTCTGTATTTTTGTATCCTTAAACTTTCCGTAAACGCGTAAACGTCTGCGCTCTGACAATGACAAGGAAGATTCTACTGATAAAAATAAAGCATCGAATTTCACCGAACTCTCAGAAATGTAATTCTCAGATCACATAAATTAAAAAGAAAGAACAAAAGAAAATACAAATATATATATATATACATACGTAGCCACAAATCAATTTGGATCACGACAGATAAAATAGGTAGCAATAATGTCTCCACGAACATTATCATAATTTATTGGAATTTACATAAAAGCCAAAGAATGCTATTGTTTCAATGACACGGCGTTTTGTCGAGTTAGATAAATATGAATTATGTGTTTGAACAAGTGTTCGGTCGTGTTTCACGCGACGAAAAAGGAAATCACAAGACAAGGTGTCGCCTCGTTGGAAGCAACAAATCGCAATACGAGGGTGGAACTTGGGTGACACCGGGAGGATTACGAGGGATGAGAAATCTGTCGAGAGCGTGAAAGGCTCGCGGTCACCGGGTTTCTCCAGTTCTGTCGCTTTTAACGCCGAGTTCTTCCGCTTCGAGGATAGAAGCTGCGAAATATCGAGGCCATTGTCCAAAGATTTTCAAGAATATCCGATGCAACGTCTTGAAATTTACGAGAGCAAGTCTGATAAATTCTTATCTCTGGTCCATTCGTGGCCAACTTTTTAATACCCTCGTAACTTGTAACGACAAATAAAAATATTGGTACAGGCCAATTTTTTTTTGGATAAAATCTTGTGTGAATTTACAAAAAATACGATTCTTCGTTTAATTTTTTTCCCTTATTGTCTTTACATATTTGGAGTTTAAACGCGTTATAAGTACGTTTTTTTTTTAACATGATTACGTAGAATTCTTATTCTGAATAAATTATTTGTTTCCGCTTCATAACTGCTTCTAAATTACAGTGCATTTAATCTTGAAATGCACAGTAACATTTTATACTTTTTACGTTCTAAGGAATTTTCAGGATCGGTTAAAAATTAAATTACAGTAATGGTAATACTCAATATTAATGTCAGACGTGGATACTTCACTGTTTTGTATAATAATTTGTTATCTTGGCATCGATCAAGGTATTTAATATACAAAGCGTACAGATTAATAAGAATTTTAATTAATCCTTCTTCTATAGTATTCACCGTTCTTTTCGAGCTCGTACCATTTCAAATAGACTTTCGAATAGATTTCAAAGATTTGTCTGTTGAAATAAAACGCGATCTTTTTTATTTCCCTATCAGTCGTCCCGTTACTGTTCCGTTGTTTCCAACAGATTGCAGATTCGTTTAAAAAACATTTGTAACGAAAAACAAACCCACTCGCAGAAATGTTATTCAATATCGCATTTATAACTTTCATAGACATCCTCCTCTCATTGCT